>NC_047042.1:74530844-74835075 GCF_011762595.2 Tursiops truncatus | reverse complement strand
GTAGCACAATGAGCCATTAATTGATTAAAACATACTTTTAGCTGCCACTATCCATTTCTAAAAAACACTGTCATTTAAATCATAGATTTTTGCATCTGGATATAAGTAACTGAATGTTTATCCATTGCACCAATTTCCATGATGACTGACCTAGATCTTATTCTTTTTAATACTCACCAGCCCATAAGACTGTGCTTGAAGCAGTATAAATGTTCAAATGTTGGTTAAAATTATTTCACTGCTTCATTTCTCTATCTAGTCCGATAGGTTAGGCTAGAGCTTGCTACAGTGTTGACCAATCTTTCTAACTCAACTGTCCTTTAACTGCTTTCAAGGTTGCATTGATGATTCCTTGTCTTACCGGTGATAACTATAAATTTAGTCAGCATATCCATTTATTAAATTTTTTCCTCTCTAAAATCCCCACTGCTACGTTATTCTGAGCTCCGAAAGATACAGAAAATGATAATTGTCAAATTACCTCAATAACAGGGGCTGCCTTGTTATTTCTCCCACCATTCTGGTAGGCAGCATTTTATTCAGCACAAATGCAAATATTCAACTGCTAATATGTATTATTTTAAAATAATTTCTAATATTTGATAGCACTGGCCTAAAACCAAGTCAGAACATTAGGTTTCTTTTTTAAAAGTATAATAACAGCAGGTTTGATATTTTCAGTTCTTTTATGTTAACAACTTGGATTCTTTCCTGAAAGACCAAATATACAGAAAATGGCCAGATTACACAGGAAAATAAAACTCTCACCTATTGACACATCCTCTGCAGCAACCAGCCCAGGAAGCCAAACCATAACCTCTTCAGTAATTGGCCCAGAACAATTAGGATTTAGTCGATTTCTGCCAGTTTCCCTAATTTCTGTCTCTTCTTCCAACTCAGGACCAGCTAGAAAAGCCAAATAAATCTGCTCTCTGAATTCACTATATACCATGTTGTGATTCTAGTTTGCCCTCCAACTTCCCAATGTCAATAACCTCCAATCAGAGTGTTATTGAAGCCTTCCATTTTTTTTCACTGTAAAGCTTCCCCACTCACCTGGCAGCCTTTGAGCCTCTGACAGATGCAAGTGACAGTTGCTGATACACATGCTACAGCAAGCTCTGAACAAATAGCCTCTATTCTCTTTTGGGTGGTTTTCATTTATTTCTACAGCCCTAAAGCTATTCTGTGTTTTCAATCTTCAAGAACAGATTAAGAATTAAGATCAATGACTAGCTATTGTTTTTACAAGGTAAGGATTATCAAAGAGATTTTTTCCTCTTAATTTACTGTTTTAATCCCACTACTGGGCATATACCCTGAGAAAACCGAAATTCAAAAAGAGTCATGTACCAAAATGTTCATCACAGCTCTATTTACAATAGCCCGGAGATGGAAACAACCTAAGTGCCCATCATCGGATGAATGGATAAAGAAGGTGTGGCACATATACACAATGGAATATTACTCAGCCATAAAAAGAAACGAAATTGAGCTATTTGTAATGAGGTGGATAGACCTAGAGTCTGTCATACACAGTGAAGTAAGTCAGAAAGAAAAAGACAAATACAGTATGCTAACACATATATATGGAATTTAAGAAAAATAAATGTCATGAAGAACCTAGGGGTAAGGCAGGAATAAAGACGCAGACCTCCTACAGAACGGACTTGAGGTTATGGGGAGGGGGAAGGGTGAGCTGTGACGGGGCAAGAGAGAGTCATGGACATATACACACTAACAAACGTAGTAAGGTAGATAGCTAGTGGGAAGCAGCCGCATGGCACAGGGATATTGGCTCGGTACTTTGTGACCACCTGGAGGGGTGGGATAGGGAGGGTGGGAGGGAGGGAGACGCAAGAGGGAAGAGATATGGGAACATATGTATATGTATAACTGATTCACTTTGTTATAAAGCAGAAACTAACACACCATTGTAAAGTAATTATACCCCAATAAAGATGTTAAAAAAAAAAAAAGAATATCAATACCTGAATAAATAAATTGTAAATCATTGAAGAAGGTATATAATAGTAAACATGCATACTGAGAAAAACTAGTTCTCACTTGCTAAAGGGAGTGACATCAAAAAAACGCAGGGAACTATTTTACAAGGGCTAAACTAGCAAATATTTCTTGTGTACATGGCTGTATTTTGAAATGATAATTCCCAGCGCTGGTGTGGTTACAGTGAAATAATAAACACTAGGTGGAATTTTAAAGTAAAAAAAAAAAAAAATTACTGTTTTAATGCTTCCCAGCATTACATTAATTTTTTAATAAATTTATTTATTTTATTATTATTATTTTTTTGGCTGCGTTGGGTCTCTGTTGCTGCACGTGGGCTTTTCTCTGGTTGCAGCAAGTGGGGGCTATTCTTCGTTGCGGTGCGCAGGCTCCTCTTTGCAGCGGCTTCTCTCGTTGCAGAGCACAGGCCCTAGCGTGCAGGCTTCAGTAGTTGTGGCTGGCAGGGTCTAGAGCGGAGGCTCAGTAGTTGTGGCGCACCGACTTAGTTGCTCTGCGGCATGTGGGATCTTCCCAGACCAGGGCTCGAACCCATGTCCCCTGCATTGGCAGGCGGAGTCTTAACCACTGCACCACCAGGGAAGCCACTACATTAATTTTTTTAAGTAAAAATGTATTGCTACAATATGTCCACAATTATTTCAGTAATTAATTTAGAGTTCATGGAAGTTTAGCACTGTTATGAAACAAAAATGTTAGTGGTGTTCCAGGTATTCTAATCAATAGGGCAACTGCAAGAACAACTGTCTCCAATTAAACCTGAACCATAAAAAGTATACAGTAAAACTTTTGCAAAATCTTTCATAAATCAAAGGATAGGACAAGAAAGCCATTGGATCAAAATTTGAGTTAAATTACTTTCCGTAAAATCAGTGGCTTTGGTTAATTATCAAGTACTTATGTTTCATATCTGATCTCATTTTACAGAGACACAAGTGAAAGAAAATGCAAATTGTGGAAATGTCAGATTTATTTCTATTAAAAACTGTTTGTGGGCTTCCCTGGTGGCGCAGTGGTTGAGAGTCCACCTGCCGATGCAGGGGACACGGGTTTGTGCCCCGGTATGGGAAGATCCCACATGCCGCGGAGCGGCTAGTTCCATGAGCCATGGCCGCTGAGCCTGCGCGTCCGGAGCCTGTGCTCCGCAACGGGAGAGGCCACAACAGTGAGAGGTCCGCGTACCGCAAAAAACAAAAACAAAACAAAAAAAAAACTACAGCAATTAAAAATATATTTAGAAACCATGGCAAATGTGCTTGATAAAATGGCATGGGAAAGAAACATTTAAAACTGGCTAAAATAGGGTTCTCAAATTTTAACAGGCATACACATCACTCCAGGGATCTTGTTAAAATGCAGATTCTGAATCAGTAGGTCTTTGATAGAGTCTAGAGGCAGAAAGTCTGCATTTCTAACAAGCTCTCAGGTGATGCCAATGCTGGAGATAGCATTTTGAGTATCAAGGGCCTAGAGACATCTAATTTGGGGGTAGGGAGTAACATGAGGTTATGCCTTATATATGCTTTAGAAGGACAATGTGAAAACTCTAGTCAGTCTCCTTCTCCACATTTTTGGAAATTCTTCTCACTATTTATAGGATTGATTGTAAAAATTAGAAGAAAATAATTATTTTAAAGTGCTTGACTCAGTTTCTGGTGTGCACTAAGTATATGATGAATGTTGGTTATTATTGTAGCCCTGCTTTTGAACTGAACCGTAATAAAATATCTAACATTACATCAAGTTTACTATGCACAAGATACTGTTCTACATTTTGCATGCATTAATTCAAAACACAAACTCTTCCTAATCTCCATTTTATGGGTAGAAAAATTAATCATTGATAGGTTAGATAACTTGCCCAAAGCTCATAGGTAAAAACAGGGGAAACAGATTCAAATCCAGGTAGTCCCACACTAGAGCCAGAAATCCTGAGCTGATACACACATCACATTGTCAAATCATAGTCACATGGGTCAGAGATCTTAACCAGTGTCAAGGTTTACTAAATAATGTCAAGGACACAGGAAATTAAAGAACTATATAAAGTAGAGCTGTCAAGAGTTGCTCCCAAATTTCTTCTCATGTTGGATAAAACTCTCTGTCCCAAAATACATGAAGTTTCTGAGTGAGGTTCACAGGATCACCTCACAAAAGACTAGCATATAAAACATCTCCATTTTATTTTATTTTATTTTTTGCTGTACATGGGCCTCTCACTGTTGTGGCCTCTCCTGTTGCGGAGCACAGGCTCCAGGTGCGCAGGATCAGTAGCCATGGCTCACGGGCCCAGCCGCTCCGTAGCATGTGGGATCTTCCCAGACCAGGACACGAACCCATGTTCCCTGCATTGGCAGGCGGACTCTCAACCACTGCGCCACCAGGGAAGCCCAAAACATCTCCATTTTATACTACTGAGAGTCGCAAGTGACTTTCTCCAGGGTGCCATGCTGACCCATCCTGAATAATCCTCCAGGGACATCCTGCTAAGGGCATTTCAGAGATAAAGTCTTTTCCTCCTGGGCAAATTTCATTAGTTTGTTTACCCAAAGGTCAAGTTAAGAAGTTTAGTCCAGGGTGCCTTTTTTATTCCACACCCACTCACCTCCTCCTACCCCACTCCCTACCCAACAGTGAGAGAGATGAACTGATCAGATGCCAGATACTTTAACTACTTTCAACCATTTAACCAATAGGCAACGGAGCCACTCTAGAGTGGATGGCACATCTAGTACAGTTAGACAAACTGGCTTCCTAAGAAATAATGATGATAAGGCAATTAGAAAATGCCAACAGCAGATTGGCAGTTATTTATTTATCAGAGGGCTCTTGCTCACAGAGAAGGTCAGAAACTAGGCAGATGGACAATAAAACCAAGGGGGCAATCACCAGAGTGCAGAGCGGGGCATGTGGTCCACAGTCAGGGAGAATGGGGAAAAATGTATCAAAGCACATAAAACAGGGGTTCAAAAGGGCAAAGCAGCAGTTAGTAGCCAAATGGGACACAGGAGAAAAGAGACTAGTCAGAGGATAGCAATAAAGCCCAGGAACACTATAATATTAAAATTTCAGCAGCTATTTGACTCAGGGCCAGGTTTTCTAAATGATTTTTGATGAATGTAGTGGCTAATCCTAGTGCACCTTGCCCGTGTCTTCCCAGTGGGAGTTGATTGGTAGCAGCTGTCTAGAATCAAGATGACCAACTTGGGGAAAGCAGCAGTTCCAGGAGGGAAGATTAGACCCATCAGATCTGAGAGAAGCATACATTGGGGCCATTCCTGATATTAGTCAAAATTGCATAATTTTTAAAGAAAATTTCTACAGATCCATTTATATCATTATATATATGTGTATATATATATATATATATACACATATATATATAATTTCACTATATAAATCAACTGCTTCATTTATACATTCTAATTTTGCCTAAATTTTCGGCTCAAAAAGTAAACCCTGGCTCATTATTGCTTCATTTTACCCAAAGTGTATCCATTAATGCTCATTTGCCAGAATAGAAGTGTGCACTCATCCAGGATAAAACCCTTGAGCTGAAGAACACAGAATGCCAGGAAATTGCTCTCATGTGTGGTGACTAATTTAAATTTAAGACTTCTGGATTTATCAGCACATTTTAAATCATAATCTGTAATCCCAAAGATGCACAACACTTCTGTGTCTCTTGTTTGCTCTGATACAATGAGAAATGAATGAGGTGGAATCGACTTTAAAGGTTAAATGTGTCTCGGGATTTGTCAGGACCAGCCTCAGGGGAGATGTATTATGCCTTATCGAGACCAAAGAAGACTGAAACTCAGCATTTCCAAGAATTGCACAAATATATTTTTTAAATGAGTAGCTTAATAAAATACGTTTAACAAAATGGTGACAAAGTTTTCTTTCAAAAGAGCTCTCATAAAATCCAGTAGCAAACACACAGTGTGTATCCTTTTGCTCAATATTTTATCTGTGACATTCATCTATGTGGTTGCATATACTTATAGTTAATTCATTTTCATTCTATACAGTATTCCATTGCACAAGTATGACATTTTTTAATCCATTTTACCTTCGATATACCTTTGATTCAATGCCACTATATGTGTCTTGTACATATCTTTTGGGATGCATGTGCATGCATTTCTGTTGGGTATATACCTAGAAATGGAATTTCTGGCTCATAGGAAATAAGTATATTCAACCCCAGTAGAATATGCCAAATTTTTGTCTTCCCCAAATGGATATACATTATCACCACGAGTGTGTGAAAGTTCTCATTGTTTCACAATATTTACTCTCATAAAGCCTTTCTAATGTCGGTCATTCTGATAGAAAAAAAAATCCAGTAGCAAATCTTATAATAAAATGCACAGAATGCTGTTGCCTTCATCAAATAAGCTGTCATCTCTAACATAATTGGGTGATGGATGAAAAAACATGCACATTTGCTATTGATTTAGGACACTGAGCTGCTTTCCAGATCATTCAGCATTTTGTGATAAATTGTACCTACCAGCTCTCCTGAACTACTTGTTTGTCTGATTGTTTTCTGAGCCCATCATCTAGCAAATACTTGAAGAGTTTCTACTTTTGTGAATGAGATCACAGTTATTGCCTCAAACTGAGTCTTCATTGCATATCATTCATTTCTCTTCCTATGACTTTGTGCAAGCTACTTCTCTGAGTACCAGTTTCCTATGCTCTAAAGCCAGTATTTCTTGTTCTGCAAAACTCACAAATGCGTGAGGCACAGAAAGGCAATTTACTGCAAAAAAATAACATTAAAAGAGGTAAAAGCAGTATGAACATTAAACTATCATTATTATGAAAACCCTGTTGGGCCCATGATTTTTTATGTTATCTAGGCATTTTTATCAATTACATCCTTCACTACCTTTACTTCAGCCTAGCTTTCTATGTCACTAAGCCAAGTGAACATAATCAGTGCTTTATAGCAACTATAGATGTGTGACACCTAGACTTCCAGTGATACAAAAATAGCAGAAAGCAAAAGTGAGTCTATAAGCTCTTCTAATTTGATCTATTTTTATTTATCATTGCTAACAGAATTAATTTTAGTGCCTATGAATGCCAGCACATGCTTCTTTTACTGGCAGTTCTAATGCATTGCAAACATTTGTACATTCCCAAAAGCCTACATCATGCTATGTTTTGTGTTTTTTTTCACTTTTTTCTTAAGGTTTAGGATTCTAAAAAAAGAAGTCTGTGGTAGACCAAAAGCATCCTTTCTTAGGGGATGCAAAGAGACAACATTATGACTGACACAAGGATTTTCCCAGACCTCTCTGTCCTCACATGCATTATTGGTCTTGCAGAGAGGGCTGTGCCAGCATTTTCACTAGGTAAACAACCTTTCAGCTGAGCTGCTATTATCTACATAAACCATAGCCAGTGTCTGAACCAGGCACCATAATCAATGGAGGGTAAAAAGAAGACACACTTTATTTAGTTCAAGGAAGTACAATGCACCAAGAACACCACACAGATGGTGCATAACTGTGAACAAAAAGAAGGCTGTCCACTTATGATCCTGATATATGTCAGAGGAAGATTCAAGAAACCTTGTGGGAGTAGGGGGGGAGCACTGTATTTTTGAATTTATTTAAATTTAGAATTTACATTGATGCTTGTTAAAAGTAAAAACCCTATCTCTCATCTTCTCCAACTGAATCAGGAATTCAGAGAGGAGACCTAAGAAACTCTATATTAAAACTGACTCTAATGCTGTACAGGCAGGCATTGGAGACAACTGCCAAACCATATATTACTACAAACTCATTGTATTAGTGATGAGAATGTTGAAGCTCATTGATTAATTAAGCTGCTCAGATTCCCCAAATACACCATAGCTAAAAGAATCTAGTCTTCTAACCCCCACTCCTTCCTTTCCATGGGCTATTTCCATGTGATCAAGATGTTTATGGAGATATCATTTTTATCAATGTACATTGACCTGTCCTTGGAAAAATCAAGACATCAGGCAGATTTACCTTAGGATTAATTTCTGTGCTGATCCCAGCATTTCTTCCTTATCAAGAAATTCTTTGCTGTTATTTCTGTTCTGTAAAAGTAAATAAACAAGTAAATCTTCCCTCAGTAAAAGACCTGGGACATAGAGGCTACTACAGACATATGGCTATAGAAGTATGAAAAAGCTAACTAATCCTCTCCCTAAGTGACAAGTATAAAACTGTTCAGTATTGTGATTAAAAACTATTTTGTGCGCTCTAGAAGTCAATCAAGTGAAAACAAGAGATTGAGGAGCATTTACTCATAAAAACTGACATAGCTTTGCACAGTAACAGAGAAAATGTGTGGCCTTTTTGTCACATTGCCATCCTCTCAACTCAGTCTTTGAGAATGATTTCACCAGAGTAGGGAAGGATGGGAAATGAAAACTAGCAACATTGTTGCCAGAGGGGATGGCCTTGGTTTTAAGCAAGGGGTGTAAACCAGTGGAGACACTGTCAGTAAATGTAGCAAAATGAGTAGGAACAGCTGGGAAAATCTTAACATCTCCTAGCTTGACCATTCAATCCAAGATGGGGTGTTCAATGGCCCCCTGAAAATATTTAACATGAAGATTCTTGAAAGAAAAAGCCAGAAAATCCATGGCAAGCACTCCATAATTTCCTTGCTGACTGGGAAATATGTACATGTGGAGGAGACAGATATCTCAGCTGAAAGTGAAAGCCAAGGAAAGCTCAACAATTGGATAAACTTTCAATGTGTTTTCAAACCCACACTGATTAATTGGTAGAGAGCAGAAGCCTTACAAGTTCAGTGTGTCTGAGAAGAGATGTAAGTGGTTGCAAATTGTGAAATGGAAACAGGGGAGGGGAGGATTCCACAGTTTAAGTCTAAAAACTAAAAAGGAAAGAGAAAGAGAGAGTAAAGAAAGACTCAAGAAAATTCAAAATTCAATTTTGCTACAATATTGTATGTATAGTTTCCAGTTTTCAACAACAGAAAAGAATTGAGATATGCAAAGAGATAGAAAAGTGTGACCAATATTCAGGAACAAATCAGTTAATAGAAATTGTGATTGGGATAAGATATTGGAGAGTGTGTGTGTGTGTGTGTGTGTGTGTGTGTGTGTGTGTGTGTTGCTTTTACAAATACGTTCATTTATTAAAGGAAGCCATATTTAAAGAGATAAAGGGATATATGATGACACTGTCTCAACAAACAGAGAATCTCAATAGAAAAATAGAAGCTGTGAAAAAGGAAAGAATCAAATCAAAAGTCTAGAGTTGAAAAGAACTAAAACTGAAATTACACATTCACTAATTAACTAGAAGAGCTCAACATCAGACTTGAGAAGAACAAATCAACAAATGAAGATAGATCAAAAGATATGAAATCTGAAGACAGAAAAAAATTGAAGAAAATATAGAGTCTCAGAGATTGTGGAACTACTTCAAGTCTATCAATAAAATTGTAATGGGAGTCCCAGAAGGAGAGTAGAAAGAAAACATAGAAAAAAGTATTTGAAGAAATAATGCTTAAAACCTGAAATTAGCTGTAAAACATTAAGCCACCCTGTCAAGAAACTCAATGAACTCTACGTAGAATTACACAAAGAGATCAACATCTATATACAAAATGCTCAAACTGCTGAAAGACAAAATCAAGAGAAAATCTTAACATCAATAGGAGAGAGAGTGGTCTATGGGAATATGCTGGAGGAGGAAGCTCCAGGAATTGGTCCTATTACCAAAAAACCTATTGAGCAGGAAAAACTGTCTAAAGAAATAACATCCAGAAAGATCTAAAATTGGATAAAAGACACAAAGCTACACATCCAAAAATCTCAACAAATTCTAAGCAAATAAATTCAAACAGATCCACACAGAAACATATTATAATCAATGGATGAATGGATTAACAAACTCTGCTATACGTGAATGGAATATTATTCAGCCATAAAAAGATTAAAATAGTAATAAATGCTACTACTTGGATAAACTTGAAAATATTATGCTAACTGAAAGAAGCCAGACAGAAAAGGCCACATATTGAATGATTTGTCTTACATGATATAGCCAGAATGTACAAATTTGTAGTGACAGAAAGCAGATAAGGTTACCATGACATAGGAATAAGTGGAATGGAGGGTGACCACATAATGGATACAATGTATTTTATTGTGTGATAACTTTATTGTACAACATTGTGACTACACTAAATATCACATAAGGTTTTATTAAGCAATATTTACAAGTCACACTCTCATTCCTTCATATGTCTCAAATTTTTTGTTGAAAAGTGGGCAATAATTAAAAATAATAATAATATAATTTATATCACATAGATATGTAATATATATTAGAATAATTGCACTTCACTGTTGCTAATTGAAGTAAATGTGGTATATTTCACCAAAATTAACTCAGTATTAATTTGAAGTAGATTATGATAAATTAAGATGTACATTTTAATCACTAAAGCAACCAGTAAGGAAGTAACTTAAAAAAATAGTTAAATATCAATTAAAAATTAAAATGGTATATTGAAATAATTGTATGCCACAAAAATATGAAATTAGAAACAGAGGAACAACAAAATGATATTTATAGAAAATATATGCAAAATTTCATATGTAAATCCAAGCATAACAATATTTATGTTAAATGGAATAGACTGAACACCTTAAACAAAAGCCAAAGATTTTCACACGGAATAAAAAGCCAGATCCAACTCTATGTTGTCTACAAGAAGCACATTTTATATTCAATAAAGCAAGTAGCTTGCACTTTAAAAGATTAAAATGATGTATCATACAAATATTAACCATAAGAGAATTGGAGTGGCTCAACTAAGAACAGACTGCAAAACAAAACAAACTACTAGAGAAAAATTTTTTAAAAAATACATTTCAGGGCTTCCCTGGTGGCGCAGTGGTTGAGAGTCCGCCTGCCGATGCAGGGGACATGGGTTCGTGCCCTGGTCCAGGAAGATCCCACATGCCGCGGAGCGGCTGGGCCCGTGAGCCATGGCCGCTGAGCCTGCGCTTCCGGAGCCTGTGCTCCGCAACGGGAAAGACCACAACACTGAGAGGCCCGCGTACCACAAAAAAAAAAAAAAAAAAAAAAAAATACATTTCATAAGCATAAAAGGGTCAACAGAATAAGATATAAAATTTTTATATGTATATTCACATAACAGTGCACCCAAACAGGTAACGTGTAATACAATAAATACCAGAAATAAAGATAGACTATTAAAAAATATTAGTTGTAGATAGCAATAGCCCTCTCTCAGTATATGATAGAAAAAAGTAGATAAAAAATTAGTAAGGATAAAGAAGTTTTGAAGAATACTGAATATGGTTAATCAAATTGTTTATATAAATATATACATATGTGTGCATATACACATATAATGTGTACTGTGTATCTATACAATATATACTGTTGTGTATATGTGAATATATATACACACACACATATATATACACACACATACACTATACCCCAAAATACCATGAGCATTTGAGAACAACTAATCTGCTATTGTTGTTGGTTATGTGTGTATTTATATACACACACATATATACATGTATATATATATATATTTATACATGGTCAGAAAATAACAGCAAATCAAGCCTAAAGAAAGAAAAAATGTGAGTAAAAATATATGAAATAGAAAACACAAATGGAGTAGAAAAATGAAGTCTAATATTGCTTCCCTGAAAATGTCAACAGTTGATAAAACTTTGGTTAGACTAGCCAAGGAAAAAAAGATAGATAAGAGGCATATTACCAAATCAGAAATTCATTACTATAGATATCACAGAAATTAAAAGCTATAAGCAAATATTATTAAAAACAAAACTTTATACAAAGAAAGTATACAACTTTGTGGAAACGGATATATTCCTAGAAAAACACAAAATACCATAATGACTCAAGAAGAGATAGAAACTCTTAATAGACCTATAACAAATAAATGAATACAGAGTTCTAGTAATTTCTTGTGCTAAACCCCAGTAAATGTTAAGCTCCTTAAGGGCAGAGTCATGTCATGTTTTCTTCTAAATCATTTACAACTGCAAGTGCTGACCACATATAAAATCAATAAAATGTGAGAGAATTATATTAGACAAAATTGTTTTATGTTACAGTAAGTTAGAAGACATGATACGATGACCTTCCCTCCAGAACAGGTCACATTATTTCTGTAGGCCCACAGGAAACAGAAGTGAATAACTTTCAATGTATAAAAGCATTGCCCTAATCCCCTGTGCTATTACTGTTCACGGGAAACTAATATAATTTGCAGGCTTTGTGAATTAAAAAAAGTACAATCTTTGGTCAAGAACAATAAAAGACATTTTATAAATACCTATTTTCTCAAGTAAACCATCCATAAAAAAAAAAGGTGGAGAGGGAGCTTCAAGATGGCAGAAGAGTAAGACACGGAGATCACCTTCCTCCCCACAAATACACCAGAAATACATCTACATGTGGAACAATTCCTATAGAACACCTACTGAACGCTGGCAGAAGACCTCAGACCTCCCAAAAGGCAAGAAAATCCCCATGTACCTGGGTAGGGCAAAAGAAAAAACAGAGACAAAAGAATAGGGACGGGACCTGCACCACTGAGAGGGGAGCTGTGAAGGAAGAAATGTTTCCACACACTAGGAAGCCCCTTCGCGGGCGGAGACTGCAGGGGGCAGAGGGGGGAGCTTCGGAGCCACGGAGGAGAGCACAGCAACAGGGGCACGGAGGGCAAAGCAGAGAGATTCCCGCACAGAGGATCGGTGCCGACCAGCACTCACCAGCCCCAGAGGCTTGTCTGCTCACCTGCTGGAGCGGGCGGGGGCTGGGAGCTGAGGGTCTGGCGGAGGTCAGATCCCAGGGAGAGGACTGGGATTGGCTGCGTGAACACAGCCTGAAGGGGGCTAGTGCGCCACGGCTAGCCGGGAGGGAGTCCGGGAAAAAAGTCTGGAGCTACTGAAGAGACAAGAGACTTTGTCTTGGCTCTTTGTTTCCTGGTGCGCCAGGAGAAGGGATTAAGACCTCCACTTAAAGGAGCTCCAGATACGGGCGCGAGCCACGCCCATCAGCGCGGACCCGGGAGACAAGCATGAGATGCTAAGGCTGCTGCTGCCGCCACCAAGAAGCCTGTGTGCAAGCACAGGTAACTATCCACACCTCCCCTCCAGGGAGCCTGTGCAGCCCGCACTGCCAGGGTCCCGTGATCCAGGGACAACTTCCGTGGGAGAACACACGGCACACCTCAGGCTGGTGCAAAGTCACGCCGGCCTCTGCCACCGCAGGCTCTCCCCGCACTCCGTTCCCCACCCTTCCCCCGGCCTGAGTGAGTCAGAGCCCCCGAATCAGCTGCTCCTTTAACCCCGTCCTGTCTGGGAGAGGAAAAGACACCCTAAGGTGACACTACACGCAGAGGCGGGGCAAAATCCAAAGCTGAACCCTGGAGCTGTGCAAACAAAGAAAAGAAAGGGAAATCTCCCTCAGCAGCCCCAGAAGCAGCAGAGTAAATCTCCACAATTAACTTGATGTGCCCTGCATATGTGGAATTCCTGAATAGACAATGAATCATCCCAAATTGAGGAGGTGGACTTTGGGAGCAACGATACATTTTTTTTTGCTCCCTTTTTCTCTCTTTGTGAGTGTGTACGTGTATGCTTCTCTGTGTGATTTGTCTGTATAGCTTTGCTTTTACCATTTGTCCTAGGGTTCTGTCTGTCCTTTTTTGTCTTTTTTAATACTTAAATAAATTTTTTTTCTTACTAATTATTTTTTATTTTTTACTTTAATAACTTTATTTTATTTTTTCTTCTTTCTTTCTTTCTTTTTTTCCTACCTTTTATTCTGACCCATGTGGAGGACAGGCTTTTGGTGCTCCAGCCAGGTGTCAGGGCTGTGCCACTGAGGTGGAAGAGCCAAGTTCAGGACACTGGTCCATAAGAGACCTCCCAGCTCCACGCAATATCAAACGGCAAAAATCTCCCAGAGATCTCCATCTCAATGCCGAGACCCAGTTAGCCTCAATGACCAGCAAGCTACAGTGCTGGACACCCTGTGCGAAACAGCTAGCAAGACAGGAACACAACACCACCCATTAGCAGAGAGGCTGCCTAAACCCATAATAAGGCCACAGACACACCAAAACACACCATCAGATGTGGACCTGCCCACCAGAAATATAAGATACAGCCTCATCCACCAGAACACAGGCACTAGTCTCCTCCACCAGGAAGCCTACACAACCCACTGAACCAACCTTAGCCACTGGGGACAGACACCAAAAACAATGGGAACTATGAACCTGCAGCCTGCGAAAACCAGACAACAAACACAGTAAGTTAAGCAAAATGAGAAGACAGAAACACACAGAAGATGAAGGAGCAAGGCAAAAACCCACCAGACCAAACAAATGAAGAGGAAATAGGCAGTCTACCTGAAAAAGAAATCTGAATAATGATAGCAAAGATGATCCAAAATCTTGGAAATACAATGGAGAAAATACAAGAAACCTTTAACAAGGATGTAGAAGAACTAAAGAGCAAACAAACAGTGATGCACAACACAATAAATGAAATTTAAAATTCTCTAGAAGGGATCAATAGCAGAATAATTGAGGCAGAAGAACACATAAGTGACCTGGAAGATAAAATAGTGGAAATAACTACTGCAGAGCAGAATAAAGAAAAAAGAATGAAAAGAATTGAGGACAGTCTCAGAGACCTCTGGGACAACATTAAACGCACCAACAGTCACATTATAGGGGTCCCAGAAGAAGAAGAGAAAAAGGAAGGGACTGAGAAAATATTTGAAGAGACTATAGTTGAAAACTTCCCTAATATGGGAAAGGAAATACTTAATCAAGACCAAGAAGCACAGAGAGTCCCATCCAGGATAAATCCAAGGAGAAACATAACAAGACACATATTGATGAAAGTATCAAAAATTGAATACAAGTAACAAATATTTAAAGCAGCAAGGAAAAAAAAAGACATAACACATAAGGGAATCCCCATAAGGTTAACAGCTGATCTTTCAGCAGAAACTCTGCAAGCCAGAAGGGAGTGGCAGGACATATTTAAAGTGATGAAGGAGAAAACCCTACAACAAAGATTACTCTACCCAGCAGAACGTCATTCAGATTTGACAGAGAAATTAAAACCTTTACAGACAAGCAAAAGCTAAGAGAATTCAGCACCACCAAACCAGCTATACAACAAATGCTAAAGGAACTACTCTACGCAGGAAAGACAAGAGAAGGAAAACACCTACAATAATAAGCCCAAAACAATTTAAAAAATGGTAATAGGAACATACATATCGATAATTACCTTAAATGTAAATGGATTAAATGCTCCCACCAAAGACACAGACTGGCTGAATGGATACAAAAGCAAGACCCGTATCTATGCTGTCTACAAGAGACCCACTTTAGACCTAGGGACACATACAGACTGAAAGTGAGGGGATGGAAAAAGATATTCCATGCAAATGGAAATCAAAAGAAAGCTGGAGTAGCAATTCTCATATCAGACAAAATAGACTTTAAAACAAAGACTATTACAAGAGACAAAGAAGGACACTAAATAATGATCAAGGGATCAATCCAAGAAGAAGATATGACAAACGTAAATATTTATGCACCCAACGTAGGAGCACCTCAATACATAAGACAAATGCTAACAGCCATAAAAGAGGAAATCGACAGTAACACAATCATAGTAGGGGACTTTAAGACCCCACTTTCACCAATGGATAGATCATCCAAAAGGAAAATAAATAAGGAAACAGAAGCTTTAAATGATACATTAAACAAGATGGACTTAATTGATATTTATAGGACATTCCATCCAAAACAACAGAATATACTTTCTTCTCAAGTGCTCATGGAACATTATCCAGGACAGATCATATATGGGGTCACAAATCAAGCCTTGGTAAATTTTGAAATCGTATCAAGTATCTTTTCCGACCACAACGCTATAAGACTTGATATCAATTACAGGAAAAAAAATCTGTAAGATATACAAACACATGGAGGCTAAAAAACACACTACTTAATAACCAAGAGATCACTGAAGAAATTAAAGAGGAAATCGAAAAATACCTAGAAACAAATGACAATGAAAACACGACCACCCAAAATCTATGGGAGGCAACAAAAGCAGTTCTAAGAGGGAAGGTTATAGCAATACAATCCTACCTCAAGAAACAAGAAACATCTCAAATAAACAACCTAACGTTACACCTAAAGCAACTAGAGAAAGAAGAACAAAAATACCCCAAAGTTAGGAGAAGAAAAGAAATCATAAAGATCAGATCAGAAATAAATGAAAAAGAAATGAAGGAAACGATACCAAAAATCAATAAAACTATAAGCTGGTTGTTTGAGAAGATAAAAAAAATTGATAAATCATTAGCCAGACTTATCAAGAAAAAAAGGGAGAAGACTCAAATCAATAGAATTAGAAATGAAAAAGGAAAAGTAACAATGAACACTGCAGAAATACAAAGGAACATGAGAAATTACTACAGGCAACTGTATGCCAATAAAATGGACAATCTGAAAGAAATGGACAAATTCTTAGAAATGCACCATTTTCCAAGACTGAACTAGGAAGAAATAGATAATATGAATAGACCAATCACAAGCACAGAAATTGAAACTGTGATTAAATATATTCCAACAAACAAAAGCCCAGGACCAGATGGCTTCACAGGCGAATTCTATCAAACATTTAGAGAAGAGCTAACACCTATCCTTCTCAAACTCTTCCAAAATATAGCAGAGGGACGAACACTCCCAAACTCATTCTATGAAGCCACCATCACTCTGATACCAAAACCAGACAAAGATGTCACAAACAAAGAAAACTACAGGCCAATATTACTGATGAACATAGACGCAAAAATCCTCAACAAAATACTAGCAAACAGAATCCAACAGCACATTAAAAGGATCATACACTATGATCAAGTGGGGTTTATCCCAGGAATGCAAAGATTCTTCAATATATGCAAATCAATCAACATGATACACCATATTAACAAATTGAAGGAGAAAAACCATATGATCATCTCAATAGACACAGAGAAAGCTTTTGACAAAATTCAACACCCATTTAAGAAAAAAACCCTCCAGAAAGCCGGCATAGAGGGAACTTTCTTCAACATAATAAAGGCCATATATGACAAACCCACAGCCAACATCGTCCTCAATAGTGAAAAACAAACCATTTCAACTAAGATCAGGAACAAGACAAGGTTACCCACTCTCACTATTGTTATTCAACATAATTTTGGAAGTTTTAGCCACAGCCATCAGAGAAGAAAGAGAAATAAAAGGAATCCAGATTGGAAAAGAAGTAAAGCTGTCACTGTTTGCAGATGACATGATACTATACATAGAGAAACCTAAAGATGCTACCAGAAAACTACTAGAGCTAATCAATGAATTTTGTAAAGTAGCAAGATACAAAATTAATGCACAAAAATCTCTTGCATTCCTATAAACTAATGATGAAAAATCTGAAAGTGAAATTAAGAAAACACTCCCACTGCAACAAAAAGAATAAAATATCTAGGAATAAACCTACCTAAGGAGACAAAAGACCTGTATGCAGAAAATTATAAGACACTGATGCAAGAAATTAAAGATGATACAAATAGATGGAGAGATATACAATGTTCTTGCATTAGAAGAATCAACATTGTGAAAATACCTCTATTACCCAAAGCAATCGACATATTCAGTGCAATCCCTACCAAATTACCACTGGCAGTTTTCACGGAACTAGAACAAAAAATTTCACCATTTGTTTGGAAACACAAAAGACCCTAAATAGCCAAAGCAATCTTGAGAAAGAAAAACGGAGCTGGAGGAATCAGGCTCCCTGACTTCAGACTGTACTACAAAGCTACAGTAATCAAGACAGTATGGTACTGGCATAGAAAAAGAAATATAGATCAATGGAACAAGATAGAAAGTCTAGAGATAAACCCACACACATATGGTCACTTTATCTTTGATAAAGGAGGCAAGAATATACAGTGGAGAAAAGACAGCCTCTTCAATAAGTGGTGCTGGGAAAACTGGACAGCTACATGTAAAAGAATGAAATTAGAACACTCCCTAACACCAAACACAAAAATAAATTCAAAATGGATCAAAGACCTAAATGTAACACCAGACACCATCAAACTCTTAGAGGAAAACATACGCAGAACACTCTATGACATAAATCACAGGAAGATCCTTTTGGACCCACCTCCTAGAGAAATGGAAATAAAAATAAACAAATGGGACCTAATGAAACTTAAAAGCTTTTGCACAGCAAGGGAAACCATAAACAAGACGAAAAGACAGCCCTCAGAATTGGAGAAATATTTGCAAATGAAGCAACTGACAAAGGATTAATTTCTAAAATTTACAAGCAGCTCATGCAACTAAATATTAAGAAAACAAACAAGCCAATCCAAAATTGGGAAGAAGACCTAAACAGACATTTCTCTAAAGAAGATATACAGGGCTTCCCTGGTGGCACAGTGGTTGAGAGTCCACCTGCCGATGCAGGGGACACGGGTTCGTGCCCCGGTCCGGGAAGACACCACATGCCGCGGAGCGGCTGGGCCCCTGAGCCATGGCTGCTGAGCCTACGCGTCCAGAACCTGTGCTCTGCAACGGGAGAGGCCACAACGGCGAGAGGCCTGTGTACCACAAAAAAAAAAAAAAAAAAAAAAGAAGATATACAGATTGCCAACAGAAACATGAAAGAATGCTCAACATCATTAATCATTAGAGAAATGCAAATCAAAACTAAAATGAAATATCATCTCACACCAGTCAGAATGGCCATCATCAAAAAATCTAGAAACAATAAATGCTGGAGAGGGTGTGGAGAAAAGGGGACCCTCTTGCACTGTTGGTGGGAATGTAAATTGATGCAGCCACTATGGAGAACAGTATGGACGTTCCTTAAAAAACTAAAAATAGAACTACCGTATGACCCAGTAATCCCACTACTGGGCATATACCCTGAGAAAACCATAATTCAAAAAGAGTCATGTACCAAAATATTCATTGCAGCTCTATTTACAATAGCCAGAACATGGAAGCAACCTAAGTGTCCATCAACAGATGAATGGATAAAGAAGATGTGGCACATATATACAATGGAATATTACTCAGCCATAAAAAGGAACGAAACTGAGGTATTTGTAGTGAAATGGATGGACCTACAGACTGTCATACAGAGTGATGTAAGTCAGAAAGAGAAAAACAAGTACCGTATGCTAACACATGTATATGGAATCTGAAAAAAAAAATGGTCATGATGAACCTAGGGTCAAGACGGGAATAAAGACACAGACCTACTAGAGAATGGACTCGAGGATACGGGGAGGGGGAAGGGTAAGCTGGGATAAAGTGAGAGAGTGGCATGGACATATATACACTACCAAATGTAAAATAGATAGCTAGTGGGAAGCAGCCGCATAGCACAGGGAGATCAGCTGGGTGCTTTGTGACCACCTAGAGGGGTGGGATAGGGAAGGAGGGAGGGAGATGCAAGAGGGAGGAGACATGGGGATATATGTATACATATAGCTGATTTACTTTGTTATAAAGCAGAAACTAATACACCACTGTAAAGCAATTATACTCCAATAAAGATGTTTAAAAAAAGTGGAAGAGTTTTTACATATTTGCATGGCAAGCTCAAGTTTTTCAAACTAGCAGTGGCATAAATGTTGTTTTCCTTTTTATGAACAGCAGTATGCTACAGCACTGTCTGTGGC
Source organism: Tursiops truncatus (assembly GCF_011762595.2). Taxonomy (NCBI): domain Eukaryota; kingdom Metazoa; phylum Chordata; class Mammalia; order Artiodactyla; family Delphinidae; genus Tursiops; species Tursiops truncatus. The sequence goes on along the minus strand of NC_047042.1, from coordinate 74,815,231 downwards.
AGGATCATCTTAATTCAGACTCTTCCTTTACATAGAAAATAACAATTTTGCTCTTGCTGTGGTCTGATTTCAGGTGTTTAATCAAACACTGTAAACTCACTCTTAAAATGTTTTAAATGTTGCCACCAAAAAGAATGTGAATAAATGTGCAATTTAATCACTAATTTATGTTAGTAATTATTAAATTTTGATAAAATCTGAGTCTGACAAGCCAAAACTAGTAGAAATTTCAATATGCATATACTGAAATTCTAATTTAATGATGTTTATTGTTAATGTTCTACAGTTGGTTTTACCTATTGATATATTATCTTAATCTTTCCAAGGAAACTTAGGTAAGCATTATTACTCTTATTTTTAGATTATTATCTGAAATTTGGATTTGATATTAAACTTGTCCAAAATCATGATATTAGAAAGAAGCAAGATTCAAATCCAGGTCATCTATGCCAAGAATATTCTTTTCATTATACTAGTTAACAATCTATACATAATTATTACTATTATCAAAATGATATTATTTTAATATACTTACTATAAATTAATAATCTCCAATGCCATATTAATCTTAGCAACAACACACTTATTAAACTTACTGAATCTGGAATATTACCTTTAAAACTAGTGAAAGCTAGGAAGAATTTTTTCTTCTCTGACAGTCTTGATTTTCATTAAAATCTTGTCCCCAAAATGTACTGCTCACAAAATACTTCATCATTTTCCAGACACACATATATTTGATATTTTTATTGTGGGATTTCTTTTCTTTTACGGTGGCAGAAGTTTAGTAAGTATTCCCATAGTTCACCAGTATATAATCTGAAAATATCAGAAGTTTGCCAGAGGAAGTATTTGAAGGATTTTTAGGGTCGCTAGCATTTAAAAAAATCTGATTAGAAAACATAAATGGGTTTCTTTATTTCAGAAATTGAAAAATTGAGTGACTCATGTATAGACTAGCTAGGAGAACAGATGTGATTTGTGTCATCAAGGAACTGAAATCCCACTCTTCTGTGATTAATGTTCAGTTGTCTCCTTTGCATTCTTGGCCTATATTTTACATTAAAATTGTTATGATTTTAGAACTGAGTTCACAACATTTGTAGAGTTGATTCCTCCAACTTTGACAATTATAGATAAAGTTCAAACCACTAAATCTAATGCATTTTTCTGTGGTTGCATGTTCCACAAAAACACTGAGCACTCAGTCATGTCCTTACCTCTTATGAGAATCAGTAGATGCACAAATGCTACATTGGGAACTTCAGATTCATTGGCACAAAGTTTCACATCAAGATTTACATAAAAGATTAGAACACTTTGAATAAAACTATTTTATGAGTCTGGGTGCAAAAATAAGTAAGATGAGCAAAACTAAGGTGATTCTCTTTCAAAGGAGGGTATGGTAGGAAGAAGAACAGCCAAATAAGTGCAGTAGGTTGAGTGATGACCACACTGCCTCTCCAAAAAAAAAAAAAAAAAAGTGTCCCCTGGAAAATGTGCACATGATCTTATTTGGAAAAAGAAACTTTGCTGATGTAATTAAATTAATGACCTCAATATGAGATCATTCTGGATTAAGGCGGGCCCATGAGGGACTGATAAACATCCTTCCAAGAGAAGAGGAGAGATAAACATAGAGGAAAAGACCAGGTGAAGAAGGAAGCAGAGATTATAGAGTTATGTGACCACAGGCCAAGGAATCACTGGAGCCTCCTGAAAAGGAAGAGGCAAGGAAAAATTTCACCCATGACCCTTCTAACACCTTAATTTTGGATTAATGACCTCCAGAAATTTGAAAGAATAAATATCTGATGTTTTAATCTCCAAATTTGGGGCAGTTTGTTAGGGCAGTCACAAGAAATTAATACAGAAGTAATAGATTATTTAAATTATTACTTACAAATTTAAGGTGTTTTATATTCACTTTTGACTTAGTACATTTGGTAGACTAGGTAACCACAAAACATGCATTATAAGAGAAAAAATAACTGTTTAATCTGATAATTGAGGTACTAAAATAACCTTAATATTAGAATTTTCTAGGTTTTTCCCTAATGTATATTCATTAATATAGAGAGAATAAAATTTCATCTCGGCAGGTGGAAATCTGAACCATGTCAAGCGTTAGGATAATTAAGTCTATAGGTCTGGAAATAGATTGTGTTGCATATATACATATATATATATATATATATACACACACACACACACACACACAGCTATATAAATATGAGATTCTTTTATGTTGAGGGGTAGGAGGCAGCCTCACCTCAGTAGTGGTTATACCAATGTGAGTGAAATGCTTACTTTTTGTTTACTTACAGTGGTGCACAATAATTCTTACACTCAAACGCACATTATAGTAACATAACTGTTTAATATCATTTAAAAAGGTAAAACTTTTACATAAGTATTTGTTCAGTGTCATCGCATACTATTCCTAGAGAACAATTTCATTTCGAGGATAGTTGCCTGCTCACAACTTAAAGTAACCTAGACCATGAAGAGACAACTGCACTCCCATGTTCATGACATTATTCACAATAGTCAAGATATGGAAACAACCTAAGTGTCCACTGATGAATAAATGCATAAAGAAATTAATATACATATCACTAATGTCAGCCTTAAAAAAGAGAGAGCCTACCATATACAATAACATGGATGAACCTGGAGGACATATGCTAAGTAAGATAAGCCAGATATAGAAAGAAGAAAACTACATAATCTCACTTATATGTAGAACCTAAAAATACTGGTCAAAGGATACAAAGTTGTAGTTATGTAGGATGAATGATTCTATAGATCTAATATACAGCATGCTGACTATAGTTAATACTGTACTGACTACTAGAAATTTGCTAAGAGAGTAGATTTTAGATATTCTTATTACATGTACACAAAAATGATAAACATGTTAGATAGTATGTTAATTAGTTTCACTGTAGTAATCATTTCAATGTGTACATGTACATCAAATTACCATGTTGCACACCTAAATATATACAAATGTTATTTAAAAATAAAATTTTTAGAAATCAAAAATCAAACAGCAGAAATATTTCATGAGGCCAAATTCTTAAAAGATTCAGACTCAAATGCTCTAATACTATATTAGTACTAAAAGGAAAGAGCTAATTTTTTTTTCAGTTTGTTGATCTAATTTCAGGGAAGAACTGCTTCAATTAGGAAGTATGCTCAAATAAATAATCTGAGACTGTCATCTGGAACTTTGGATTCTAATAATTGAACATACAGACATTGTTCAAAGAAAGTTTTAATTTCATCTGAAATAAAATTCATATTGAAATATTTTATCCATAAAAAGAGCACTTTAACAGAAGCTGTTATTAGAAAATCTAATACTTTTCTTGTCTAAAAGTAAGCAACACACGAAATGCCAACAAAGACAGAAAATGGTTCTATAACAAATCTTGAAGGTATTCTATTTTCTCAAGTCCATATGATCTCACTCTAACCTGCAAGACAGTTCAGAGACAAGATATAGGGAATAGGTATGTGGGCAGCACATTAAAGCTACCTCATAACAGACAAAATGAAAAATATTGTTTTCAATGCCTACTTCCACATCTCCCAGAGGATTCTATTCATCATCCCTCACTACTCATACTCATGTGAGAAACAAGTATTTTTAAGATAATGATCATAATAATACAAATTTTATTCATGTCAATAAGTGATAATTCTACTATACTCTCTCTGATCTCATATAATCCTCAAAACAACCAACAAGCTGATATTATTATTGCTTCTTCACAGATGAGGAAGTTGAGGAACAAATTTAGTGATCTGCCTAAGGTCACACAGTTAGTAAAAGAAAAAAACCAGGATTTGAACCTTGTTATGTGTGACTCCAAGGTCTGTGCTTTTAATAATCTCACATTTCTGCTTGAGGAAGTAACGTGCAATTAAGGACTAACTACCAATCCCCTATAAGTATTACACTTTATCTACTAATCTACTTCTCTACTCACTGGCATTCAATAATCCACAAACATCAAAAGTGATGAACATTTTTAAATAAAACTGTAAAAACCCAGTTTGGCCTCAACCATGAATTATCAGGTGAAGGGAACATATATGAAAATAGGTAAGAAACTTTTGGACCTGATGATCAACACAAACATTAGCTATTATTGCACAAATAATATGGAGTATTTATATTTTTAAGATAGCAAAATATTACACTTGACAATTAACAATATATGTTTTTGAAAGGCTTTTAACTACGTGAACTAAATGTCGCATTGTTTCTGTGAACACTCCTTTTTATGTACATATTGTTTTATTTTATTTACACGTTTTTGTTTTTTTACAAAAACGGCATACAAACAGATGGTTGATTTTGAAAGTTTTACCTCGTTCAATAAATGTATCTCTGTTCAGATGGACACTAAGCTTCAGTGCCAATATTGTACTTTCACCACATGGGCAAGAAGATCTAAGGCAGGGGATACTATGTTCAGCTTTGTACTTTAACATAAAAAATGTTTGATTAATTGTCATCTGTCATTAATTTTTGTGGTCAGGGGATCATGAAGAAACACACCATTTCAGTAAAATATCAAAATACTCTCTTCAAGATATATAGCTATATATGAATTAGCAAAATATTTTTAATACATTATAAATTTCAACTTGACTAATTTTAGTCACATTAATTGAGGTATAATACACTTAGAGTAAAAAATCATCTTTTTCAGGGATATAATTCTATGAGTTTTGACAAAGTTATACAGTCATGTAACCATGATACAGAACATTTCCATCATCCAAAAGTTTGTTCATGCCATTTGTTAATATGATGAATTGCATTGATTTTCGAATGTTATACTAACCTTGATTTTAAGAGCTAAATCTCATCTGATGTTGAGTTATTATACTATTATATAATGCAATTTGGATTTAATTTACTGAAATTTTGTTTAGAATTTCTGCATCTATGTTCATGAGAGATACTGGTCTATAGCATTTTTTTCCCATGAAATACCAGTCTGATTTCAGGATCAGCCTGACCTCATAGAATAAGTTGGAGAATGTCCTATACTTTTCAATTTTGAGGAATAGTTTGTGTAGAAATGGTATTTTTTTCCTTTATGACTGACACTGAACAATTGCTTTTAAAAGAAGTTTGAAGGTTAAAAACAAAACAAAACCAAATCGAAAGAAAACAAAAAATAAGAATTCCCACTTATGGTAAGCTTTTCATTTGAAAGAAAATATCACTATTATTTTAGGCAGTTGTCTCTCCTTTTCTATGACTCTTATTCTGTTTATAATTCTCCTGTTGAAAATCTAGTTTTGCTGAAAGTCAAAATCTGTGCAGGCCAAGTCATCTGTTATACACAACAACTCATCACTATCCAACATTACCCAGGAACCCAGAGGTCTCAAAATTAAATTCACCAAAGAGTCCAACACAGTTTAAACAACAACATATTTCTAAAATGTTTTGCACACAAAATAACATCCATGAATACATATATGTGCATGTATTTTCCCTAAAACTTGGGTAATCTTCATAATCATTTTTTCTTTTCTATAATCTGATGCCAATTATGGACAATGAAGCAGTTTGCCAGTGTGCTAAACTAAGCCAGTATGCTGTTATTTTTTTAAATGTTTTCATGGTTTTAAAACCTTCCTACCTATTCTCCTATTAAGCTATTATTACTAATGCTGATTAACTGTTATATGTTAGGAATAAGATCGATAACCAATTTTATGGGAATCTGTAAAATGTGTATCTGGCTATAGGCTTTGATGATTGATTTGTAAACAAAGTACCTGGACTTTTTATATGAAATTTAGGCATTCTGTTTTAGCTTCTTAAAGGCTACCCAAAATATCTCCACGAATTTCTAAATTCTTCTCTTTGTTATGAGAAGTTGATGGTACTGAAAGTCTTTAGGATAAATAAGATGTTAAAGCATTCTTAAAGCCCCCAAATGGATTACACAAATATCTACTAGAGATTTCAGGAATAATCAAGGGATAATCAAGTTTGGAATACCAATAAGTCATTACTAATCTACAAAGTCTGAGTTCAAGCACTTCCCAAATTGTATAATTTACTATATTCTAAAACTTCACAGTAAATCTCTAACATAAATAGACATTAAATTAGAAATATACACAAACTAGCATTAAAAAATCAAAATTCCATCATTTATAGCATGTCAGTTTTCCTTCAGTTCCCTTAAAAGGGTAGCTGAAAAAAAGAATTTGTATATAATATTTCACTAGAGTTTGAGAAGCACCAACATTTTATTTACCAAGAAATATCACAACTCCCCTGGGCTTGAGACACAGGATAACTAAAAGACTGGGAGCTAACCATAGGATTATAAAATGCTTCCCCTCTCTCAAATCATACCACTACATCAATAGAGAGCTTGTACTTCTTTCTACTCAATGTTTCCATACACATAAAACTTCTCTTAAAAAATAAAGTAGGTATATTAATTTTATAAAAAAAAAAACTCCCTATGCTTTAATAGAAAAATGATTGGGAAGGCAGAAGGAGGATCTACAAGAAAAGTACAGTTATGAACATACGTAATATACATATAAACATTAACATAACATTTAGAGACAGGGCTATATGTGACAACACATATTGAGTACTTTATATTAACACTCTCTCTGCAATATAAACATAATGGTAAACTTTTAACGTGGCAGGGGATTAAAGTAACTCATCCATGTTCACCCAGATATTAAGTGACAAAATTGGGAATTAATTTAAAGTTTGTCTGGCTTGAAAATCCAGTGTTTTGCAATAGTTTCCCAGATTTCAAAGAGAATCTTAATATCTAAAGCTTCTTGATATCTAAAGCGTTACTCTTAATATCTGAAGCATTTTCAGATATTTCCAGTTCAAATTAGCACCAAGGATACTCCCAAACTAATACATGCCCAGGTATCTGCGAATAACATGCTCATTTTTTCTGGCTCCTATACATGCAGCTCAAGGGCTATCAAAGAACATTACTTGTGTACTTTTAATGCATTTCATTGTCCATTAGCTGTAAAGAAAAAGGTACATGAAAATCATTTTTATTCTATTTTAATATAGAGGCTGGAACCGTAAGTTAAAATTAGTTTTGGTAATAATTTGAAGATATTTTGGATTGTTTTCTCTGTCTCCAGTCAATAAAATATATATATTTTTTAATTCTAGAAATAATGAAAATATTGAATTCATTTGTTGTCTGTCCTTTGCTATTTTGCATGAGAAATGTTTTCATCAAAAAGCCGAGTAGAGTACAATTATAGAACTTCAACATAAATATTAAAACCAAAGATTAAGGCACTAGCCCCTCTCATCAACCTGCTTATTTTTATGCAGAAAACTTTACCCAGAGCTCCAGATGAATAAATACTATCAAAACACTTATACTTTAGCTAAAAAATGTAATTACAATACAACATACTTCTTCAAAAAGTCACTGCTATCTCCACATTTTAAAATTTCTCTCTTTACTGAGAGACAGGGGGAAAAAAAGAAAAAAGGACAGAATACAAACCAAAGAAGAATTCCCCTGATCCTCATTTTGGCACAAAAAAAGAACTCTTGCAATTTTGGGGGAATACTATATCCATTCGTTACTGAAAAATAAAATTGGTTCTTTAGGAAAAATGAGTTGTACTCAAAGGCTTGGCAATCCTATTTAACACAAAGAAAAACTATTAAACCAGCTTAGGTCTCCCCAAAAGAAACTGAGATAAATAGTTTGAGGTCTTAAACAGTTCTTTGTGGTACTGAAGGAAAAGAAAGGGGACACTTACTGGTCACAGAGAGAACAGGGCCTATTTCTTATCAGCTGTAAATGAATTAAAATGATTACTGGGTAGTAAACATTCCACAGAAGCCACTGGAGTGTAAGATGTAGACTTCTGGAGAGATGTAGGATATCTGCCAATCGACAAAGTTTAAATCAGAAGAGCATTTGGTTCAGTCAAACGTTAGTTTACAGTATTAAGCTAAAATGTTTATAAAACAAAAGCAAACTAGAATTTTGCAGTCCAGAAAGAATGAAAATGCCATCCATTTTCTAGATGGTACAAACTTTGAGAGTTGTAACTTGGCTTCTTAAAGGCCTCAAAAATATCTCCACTTGTTTCTACATTATTCTCTTTATTTTGAGAAGTTGAGGGTACTACATAAACCTTGGATGAAAAAGATGTTAAAGCATTTCAAAAGTCCCCTAATGTGTTAAAGAAATATCTCCTAGAGACTTCAGGAATGATGAAGCTATAATCACAATTTGGGATCTTCCTGTCTCTTTCAAAATAAAGGGCACTACTAAAACTTGAATTATGAAATACTACTGAGAACAAACAAAAACATGATTTTTTTAGAATCTATTGTCCTTGGGGCTTTATTTGCATTTGCATAAAAGTAGGTTTTGGGAGAGTGAGAAGAGGGCAATAAAGGGGCTACCTATTTAAGTGTTTTTGTGTCCTACAATGTGAAGTGTTTCAGTGTGTTGGCCAGTGAAAGTCTGGTCCACTACCAAGGTCTCAAATGTCCTTTTACTCCTTATTTATACACACACATGCATGTGCACACACACATACATGTGCACACACACATACATGTGCACATGAACACATACTGATGCTTCAGAATCTGTTTGGAGTCTGCACCTAAGGACCTTTTTCTACTACATTTTTTTACAGACATTTACTATGGTTATCAAATGTGTTAGGCAAAAATACTATGTAAAATTAGTTATATTGCTTATTTCCTTAAGCCATAGACTAAGAATTTATGTCTATCTTATCAAGTCAAGTACTTCTTTTTTCTGATCATTATATTAAAATATAAAGAGAATTGGCAAGACTTGCCCCAATCAACCTGACTGATTTTGCTCAAGTCAAATTTCCGAGGAGCGTTTAATCTCCCCCAATAAAAAGGGAATATATGTTTGGCAAATTAATGTCATATTAACCCTTTACAGAATCCCTCATTTTTCAGTCCTTTCCATTGGTCTCTAGATTTAGGCCCCTAATTTTCAGGTGGAAACTCTGCTCTCAGGGAGTCAGCAGTGAGCAGTGGCTAGAAGCAAGATCTTAGTTCCCTGTCCAGTAATCAAATCTGGGACACCTGGGTAAAAACCAGGAATCCTAACCATTAGTCCACCAGGGGCTAGTGGCTAGAAGCAGGGCCCTGGCTCTTGTCTTCTTTGAAAAAAAAATTTACAAAGAGACTGAGACTGTAAAACAGGCACAGAGTTTATTAGAAGCATAGCACATGTGGGAGAGCTGTTTATTTGAGACAGAAGAAGTTTATTTAAGACAGAAGCAGCACAGAGCTACACACCCAGAGAAGGGTGTGGGCATCCTCACTAATAAGGAGCGTGCCAAAGGGGTGGTTTAAATCACTTATATGAGGGCGGTTTTTCTGGGTCTTTGTTTTCCTCTGGCCAATCATCTTGCTTTCTTTACCATATCAAATCTGACCCAGGGCCCTCCTTAATATGCACGCACATCTTTTAGCTAAGATGGATTCCAGCATGAGGGTCTCTGGGAGATTGACAGCACATATTATGAAATAGTGCCCCACCCCTTTTTTGACCCCCAAGGAGCCTTTCTGCACATGTGCACTGGGGGAGGTCTCCCTGACCTCAAAAATGATAAATATGGTCATCTTATCTTTTTACTCTAGCAGAGCTCAACTCCTCTCTGCTCCCACCAGTAACTTTTTCCTTGAAATGTCAGAGGGAGACAAGCTCCAATTTACTCAGCTTGACAAACTCCAGCTGCTCATCTCAGGGGCCCGTCTACCTCCTATCTCAACCCCAGCTCTCGGAAGCTCAGTCTCTCCCAATGGGCATGGGAACAATAACCTTGAAAACACTCTTATTTTATTTTGTTTTAATTCTTTCAGCTGTATTTTTTTTTCTTTTTAAGAGAGAGATAGGTGGAGGAATCTAAGCGTCTATGACTGTGAACCACAAATCTCCATTGGCCAAATTCTTATTTATAGAAATTCAGTGGACTGCTTGGCATAATCCTGTTTTTAAGCAAGATTTCACATAAGTAAAACGAAATACTGTATGTTGCCTTCTAACAGATTATTGCAATTTAAAACCCATTTCAATCCTTGAAACCTCTACTCACTATCAAGTATCACTGAATTGAGCCACCCAAAATAATATTTTCTTTCAGTGATGCATACTTAAGTAAAAAAAACTAAATGAACATCCTATTTTCTTATGCACTAATGTTCAAAATAATTTTTTTAAATATAGTATGGAACTAAAAACATTGGCATAAAAAATAATAAGTGAGTAAAACTATAGCCTCTATTAATTTGGTCCAAAAACAAAAAACAATTATCACAAGTCATCTGCCTGGGAAAAACAATTGGATAAGGTATAGAAGATAAACAAGTGTCAGGCAAATTTGAGTCTGAAAACCAACTCTATTATTAAAATCTTTGGGCTTTAGCAATGTTAATTCCTCACCTGGACCCTGTTTCCTTGGTTATAAAATGACCATAAAATCTACCTCTTGTGAGGGTCAAAGAAAATAGCAAACTGAGAACCAAAATCATACCAATAAACAACTAAGTCAAAAAATTAAATCAAATAATAGACATAACCATAATAGACACTGCTAGAAGTTGCCTTGCTGACAGAAAGGAAAGTCTTTAACTGCAGTAAATAAGAAGAAGAAAAAAAAAGAACGGTAGGGAAGAACTTAATGGAACACAAGGAGAGATGAACCAAAAGGGTATCTGTTGGGTCTGGGGGTGAAAATCCAACAAAAAACATTTAAAAATTATCCAATGCTGTAATTCAGAAAAATTTCCCTAACATGTAAGAAGAACTATAATTTTATTATGTTTTGAGAGCCTTATTAGCTTTTGACCTGAAATACTATTTTCATTTATGTATGGGAATTTTTAAATTGTTATTTGAGTTCTTAGGTACAATTTGGGATAACCACCAGCCCCCCACCCCCATATTTAAAGAATATATTTCTTATTTTATAATGAAAATTACTGCAAAATTTTTAATATAAAAATTCATGTTATTATTAGCACTTATCTGGTGAAGTATTCATTTTATTACATGTCTCCTCACCTAGCCTCTAAAAGCACATTAATTAGAAACAAAAGAAATAAGGAAAATAAAGATTTTGAATTATTTATTTATGCACACACACACACACACACACACACACACACACACACATACACGCTCACACACACAAATTTTAGGACAGTTTGTCAGCAAGGGATTTATAATTGCCCTGACTTATCCACGGTCTTTCTTGGAATATGCTGAAAGCCCAGAATGGGTTTTCTATAGTTGTCTACCCTATTAAACTGTGAGGTACTAGAGGAAAGATATAACATGCACTTCTGTATCCTGAGTATTTAGCACAATGCCTGTCCAAAGAAGCTCTCATTAAATAGTAACTGAAAGAAAAAAAAATAAAACATTAAAAACAAAGAAATAAAGAAGGAAAGAGGAATGAAGAGATGGGAATAAAAATGATACATTTTCTTAAAAGATGCTATTTTGAAAATATAAGGAAAAATATGTCGAACTTTCTGCTCAGAATACAGCCGTGAGTATACCTAGTACACCTATTTGTTCAACTCTTCAATTAAATGTCATCTGTTAATTCATACTTATGGTGAACACAACCTGTTTCTTGCAATGCGCTAGATGAGTAAATTTTTTTCCAAGAAAACAAAAAACTCATGGAAGGAATTTTGTTTTTTAAGGAGTATTGCGTATAACACACTTTACTTGCACACCTGAACACACAGTAAAATGAAACATTGCTAGGATTTTTCATGAACAAAACTGAAAGCATTACAATTTTCATTTCCATTCCCAGATTCAGTGTTCACTATAATAGAATAAGTTATTTCACATTTCTCAGAGGTTAAAAAAAGACAAAAAATACACCTTTGCTTAAATTATTCAACAGTGAAGTAAGGGCGTAAGAAAGTGTAAAGGGATGAAAAAAGAGGATGAAAAAATAAAGAGAAGAATTCAGCTCACAGAGAAATTCTAGAGTCAAAGATTTTGTGAATGAGCAGTCTTTTCTAATATGAAATATAAAAATACACCATATCAACTGGAGAAAAATTTAAATGTTTAATTACAAACATATTCATTTGCAACAATTTCTTCCTATAATCAACAAATGTCAAGGATAGGTGATTGACGATGACACCTTCCTTTCTCATTTCTTCTTCCAAGTCCTACTCAGAAAGACACCTGCATTTGCATTTCTTTCCCAGGGTTAAATGTGAAGGACAGCAATATCTTTCCCGCAAACCTGTGTGCCACTCACCCCTCAAAGCTAAGTGGTTTGTGGGAAGTTTATAAATTCAGACACCTTGTGGACCCATTTGCTCTTCAAAAGTATTGTCTGCCATCTGTCAGCTGAAGGACATCTGTGGATCAGCTGTGGGATCAACAGGGAGTTTGTCTGTGAGCTGAAGTTTTCCAAAATAAAGAAAAGGTAATTTTCAGATTTACAATAGCAATCCTGATCTCCAAGAAGCCTTAGGGTAGGGAGGAGAAGAGGAGCAGAGAAAGGAATATAACAAGGAATAGATAGCAGTATATATAAGAAAAATACCAAATAAAAGTATGGTGTAGTCAAAAGGAAAGAAGTCAGAGCAAACACAACAGAAAACACAACAGAAAATTAGAAGAATGAAAATAGAAGAAATGAAAAGGTATAGAAAGAGCAACACAGAATGAGGGAAATTTAGGCAGCAAGGCAAGTTTTTTTCTTTTTTAAAAATACCCGAATGATAGCCATCAGTGTGTTTTTGAATAGAGGCCGGCAATGTTCTTTTTCCAGCTCTGCAGGTGTGCAGTTTTCATAGCTTCACACAGAACTGACTCCAAACATTCAATTTCAAATAAGAAAGCTTGAAGATCAAATTCAAAGATAAACCAAAAGGGACATCTCATCATTTAAAAAAATATAACGTCTTCCAAATTTAAGAGCAATAGGTAAGGCTACTTAGGTCACCTTACCCCTCTCACTGGAAGTCTATTTGTTAAAATGCTTTATTTTCTGATCCTTTGCCAAGGAAAATAGAGTGCAGTCAGTGGAAAAGCACTGTGATGTTTAAAAACAAAAAGTAGAATGCTGCTTTTAATCCTTTTGATGCATATAAGAAACTACACAAATTCATTTTGCAGACATGCTTTTATCTATTTGTAATTGAATTGAAAATCGCAGTGAGCTACTTAAAAGGAACTCCATTGAATGGATTGTGTTACATAATACAGCAACTTTCAAGTGTGCCATTGTATACTTAAGGCTCCTATCAGCCTTTAGCATTGTAGATAGTATACATGAAATCAGAGGCCAGTATATACTAAAAATAGTTAAGAGTATAGTTACTGAGCAGCAATTATAGACACAGTGTCTGTTACTAAGAGTGAAAAGAAGGAATATAAACACTGTCCCTGGTCCCAAGGCATTTAAAATCGAATTACTTTACTGGCAGTACAAAATATCATCATAGTTGCCTTATTTAGGAGGTTTTGAGAAAACTGAAAAGAAGAAATGATAATGAGTCATTGCTTAACATTTTAAAAGGTTCTACAGCATGTTTTGATGACCAAGTACTACTGATATTCATATATATATATATATATATATATATATATATATATATGAGAGAGAGAGACAGAGAGATAGAAACAGAGACAGAGATAGAGAGAAGGAAAGAGGGAGAAAGAGAGAGTTCAAGAAATTGGCTCACATAATTTTGTGGGGCTGGCAAGTGCAAAAGCTGTAGGGAAGGCCAGCAGGCTGGAAACTCAAGGAAGAGTTTCCAGTCTTAAAGCAGAATTCCTTCTTCTTCAGGAAGCATGTCTTTGCTCTTAAGGCCTTCAGTTGGCTCTTGAGGCCAACTCACATTATAGAGGACAATGTGCTTTACTTAAAGTCAACTGATTCTAAATGTTAATCACATCTTAAAGAAAAACCCTTCACAACAACATATATATTAGTGTTTGATCAGACACCTGGCAAACAACTAGTCACCACAGTCTGACTGAGTTGACACATAAAATTAACCATCACAGTAAATCTTCAAAAACTGTCTAATCCAGGGCTTAATTTTTAATAGAGAAGGAAGTTCCCTCAGAACTTCTGCTCAATTATGATGCTGAAGTTAGAAATTCTAAGTAGATATGTCTATTAAACTTATCACTTAAGACACAGAGTCTAGAGAAAAAGATATGGGCAGGAGAGCACAAATGACATTTTCACCCGAAATTTCCCAATCTTTCCTTACTCTTTGTTCACTCTCTGTTGTAAGTTCACTTAGACAGTGATTTATAACTGCTTCATTTGATGTTTTTTTAACAACTCTACTTCTGCATTGAAAATATGGCTTTTTAAGAAGACATGAAGGGCAAAAGTACTTAGATATAAGTTAGTTTTCTATGGGAAATGACCCAGAAAAGCCACCAAAGCGAAGTGTCTCCCCGTAAAGAGTTGCATAATTTTTTAAAAAATAAACCCACAGATAGATTGCACAGAAAAATCATGTCTCTTTTCGTGGTTAGTACTTTTATCTGAGCACTAAAGGATTAGCAGCCCTCCAAGACAATTCAACTTCACAGCAACAAGTAAGTCAGCCAACTCTGGAGAAGGCAATTTCCCACATGAGTATTAACTCAGACACCATGTTTGATTTACAAATGTTTATAAGGACTTCATGGCATTTAACATGAGTTAAATTATAATTTTTTTAATTCTGTGTGTTAATTAAGGGTTCAGACCTCTTATATGACTAGCAGAAATCCTTCTGCAGGTAGAAATAGTCAATATTTTACCACCAGGCTTTACATTTAATCATTTAATTTTAAAAAGGCAATTTAATGTAATAAAAATGGATAAATTTACCACCTCCATCACCTTGTACACCTTAAACTTACACAATGTTATATGTCAATTATATCTCAATAAAGCTGGAAAGAAATGAATAAATTTAAATATATTTAAAGCAAGTCTAGTGTTGTAGGTCAATTACACTTCAAAAACAAACAAACAAATAAGCAAATTCATAGAAAAAGAAATCAGATTTGTGGTTACCACAAGTGGGGTTTGGGGAGGGGAAATGGATGAAGGTGGTCAAAAGGTATAAACTTCTAGTTATAAGATAAATAAGTACTAGGAATGTAATGTACAACATGATTAATATAATTAACATTGCTGTATGTTATATATGAAAATTGTTAGGAGAGTAATCCTAAGAGAGCTCATCAAGAGGAAAACATTTTTTTCTTTTTCTTTTATTTTTATCTATATGAGATGATGGATGTTCACTAAACTTATTGTGATAATCATTTCATGACATATGTAAGTCAAATAATTATGCTGTATACCTTAAATTTATATGACATTGTATGTCAATTGTATCTCATTAAAACTGGAAGAAAAAAATAAGTCTAGGGCAAAAGGAAAAACAGTATTGTTGAGATATATGTTGGATGCATGTAAATGTTCAGATCACTGTGTATAATGAAAAGGTTTCACATACCCTAAATATTCACTTAGGATATTTAAGAAAAAAAAATGTTAATACAGTCACTGTATTTTCTCTTTCTTTCTTGATTAATGCTTTTGACAGAATGATTTTCATCTAGCTCTCAACAAATCATTTGCAGATTTCATTCCTTTAATAGCATTTAAAACTTACCCTGGCCAACTATCCATATTTAACATAAATAACCCTAAGCTATTTATGTCAATTTATCATGGAAAATGAATTACATAGAATTTCAAAGAACACCCAAATTTATGAGAACAAACATATATGCATATGGAGATAGAGATAGAGAGAAACATAAACATACATATATGAGTATATATATATATTTGAAAAACAAAGAATGCTTATATGAATATATATGTTCTCATACATCTGCTTGAAATATAGTTTATATTTAAAATGTAGTTTAAAATAATTTGGGAAAACAAATAATGATGATATATATATGATGTTAATGTGTAAATATGAGAATATATGTTAGGCAAAAATATATTTGTCCTTATTGTGTATATAATATTCATTTTAAATATGCATATATTTATATATATGTGCAATTAAAATTTTTGCTATATTTGAGATAATTTCAGAAAAGTAATATTCACAAATTTTTCAGAACTATTAATGTATAAGAGTCATTTTCAAATCATCATAATTCTTTTGGACTTTGCAAAAACAAAGCTCTACAGAATATTATAAATGTGTTAATTCATTAGCCTTTCATTTTATTCCTGTTAAAAAAATAACTTTTAAAGCTGCTTGCAATGTTAATTGCTCATTGCTTTCTTGTCTGGGAGAAAATAACATAAAATCAGTGATGTGTTTGTTTTAGTTTCTAAAGCCTAATGTGAAGGAATAAAATCTACTTAGCATAAAAGGATCTTCTTTTCTTTTAAGGTACTCTTAGTTTTAAACCTTATTATTTGCCTGTGAAAGGAAAATATGGTTTGTATGAAAGAAAACATGGAATTTTGTTCTCTCAGTTCTTGCTAATATGAAAAGTGAATACAGAAAGACTGAATAAAAAAATAAATAAAATTTTGGTGTCTAAATTTTCTTCAACAAATGGGTGTTGGGAAAACTGGATATCCAAATGCAAAATAATGAAATTAAATCTTACACAATACACAAAAATCAACTCAAAATAGATGAAAGATTTCAATTCAAGATCTGAAACTATAAAACTCCTAGAAGAAAACATAGAAGGAGAATTTCTTTACATTGGCCTAGGCAAGGATTTCATGGATATAACATGAAAAGCACAGACAACAAAAGCAAAAATAGTCAAGACTACATCAAACTAAAAATCTTCTGCACACAAAAGATTTGCAAACCATGTATGTAATGGCATGTTAATTTTCAAAATATATAAGGACATCCTATAGCTCAAGAGCAAAAAACTAATAATTCTATTAAAAAGTTGGCCGAGGGCTTGAACAGACATTTCTTCAAAGAAGACATAAATACACGAAAGATGCTCAGCATCATCAATCATCATGAAAATGCAAGTCAAAACTACAATGAGATATTATTACCTCACACCTGTTGGGGTGGCTGTTATCAAAAACACAGAAGACAAGTGTTAACAAGGGTGTGGAGAAATTGAAACCCTCTTACACTGTTGTTGATGGGAATGCTAGTGCAGTGACTGTAGAAAACAGTATGGAAGTTCCATACAGCTTTAAAATTCAAAAATAGAACTAACATATGATCTACCAACTCAACTTTTTAGTATTTATACAAACAAATTGAAATCAGGATCTTGAAGACAGATTAATTAGCCTTCCTATGTTCATTGTGGCACTATTCACAATAGCCAAGACATAATAGGGAAGAACAAATCTGACTCCATATTAGATCTGTTCCTTTTACTTTTACCTTTGTACTTTTACCTTTGTACCTGTGCTTAGTCATGCTGGCTCTGCACCATCTGTAAAAGAATGTTGTCTTAGCCTGAAATAAACAGGATAGCCTATTCTCAGCACTCTGATCTTTAAGAGTCCATTCATACAAAGATCAAAAGTTGCAGAACAGAGAATAACAGTTGCTTTGTTGGAGGTTTATAGAAACATCATGACCTGACCTACATGGACAGCCACAAGAACAAAGGATCCTGACACCAAGAAGTTTGCAACAACTAACCACACCCTTCCCTCACCTTGCCTTTAAAAATGCCTTGCTGAAACCATTTGGGGAGTTTGGGGTTTTGGGGGCACAGCCAACTCTCTCCTTGCATGGCCCTGCAATAAACCTTTCTCTGCTACAGACTCCAGAGTTTTGGTATTGTTTGGCCTCCCTGTGCATTGGGCACACAAACTTGCATTCTGTATGTAACAAAGATATGGAAGCAACTTAAATGTCTATAGAAGAATGAATGAATAAAAAGAGTGATATATACATACAATGGAATATTATTCCACCTTAAAAAAGAAGGAAATCCTGCAATATGGAAAAACAGGGATGAAACTTGAGGACATTATGCTAGGTGAAATAAGCCAGTCACAGAAGGACAAATACTACATGATTCCACTTATATCAGGTATCTAAAAGTTAAACTCGTAGCAAAGAATGCAATTTTAGTTGCCAGGGGTTGGGGGTAGGGGGACAGTGGGAGTTGCCCATCAATGAGTGTAAAATTTTAGTTACACAAGATGAGTAAGTTTAGAGATTTGCTGTACAACATTGTGCCTATAGGTTACAATATTATATCATACACGAAAAAACCTCTTATGAGGGAGATCTCATGTGAAGTCTTTTTATCACAATAAAATTTTAAAAAGTGTTTTCTTATCATGCATAGATTTTTCTTCATGAATATTTAGATATAAGCACATCTCCACAGATATCACTTAACACTGCCTACTTTTCTTTCACACACACACACACACACACACACACACACACACACACACATAAAAGAAAGGTAGGAAGGAAAGAAAGAAGGAGAGAAAGAGGGAGGGGAAAATAAAAGAAACTTCATAAGTTTATAAGTAAGAATTAGCCACAGATCCAAACTAGCATTTTTGAGAGCTACATGAAATATAGATCACTTCACAAGCAATCAAATTTTTAACTACTCAGGTGCAGTGACTGGTATTATTATCTGGCCAGCTTTTCTCAGTACCTTTATATGGTGCCAAAGGAACTGTCAGCCTTGTCTAAAAGTGTTCATTTGCTACCCAGTGATGACAATTACCTGTCTCCTCCTCTTTTATAGATTCTTAATCTTGAAACTGAAAATGCTGTCAGCCAAATTTATAGATATCATTATTTGAGACAAGAACATCAAATCTAGAGAGTATGTCAAGTTGTGAGTATGCCAGCAAGACAAGCCCATGACATAGAAAGTAAATAACACAGGAAAAAGCCCAACAGGCAACAAAGTCAAATGATGGCTGCCAAGCCATGGTTGCTTGATCAAAGGCAATGGGTTAGGCTCCAGAGATCAGGTTAGAATTAAATGATTAACCCACAGGGTTTGAAGAGCTCACTGGGATACCAGCTAGAATCTCAGTGACCTAGAGGAATCCCCACAGACTGAAGCAGCTGCTGCTTCTGCTGTATAACTTGATGCCAACAACCCAAAGGCTGAATTCACTTCAATTTCCTCAGCTTCTAAATAACATTGAAAACTTATATTTTTACACAATATTCCATCAAAACATAGTCTAGACTGTTTCCTCCCTTCCTAAAATGCCATCATAAATATGCTTTAGAATTTTTCAGTACAATGGTCTTAACACCCTAAATCTCTCACCCATATGGAGAGGAATTAAGTTCTGTTCATTTCAGGCTACCTTCTTAACATAGCTGGGCAGGCTGCACTCTGGGATCTTTTCCAGATACCTGTGCCCTCCTCCTGGCATTGGAGACAAGCACTTTTCATCCTGGCTCTCTAATTCTGTGACCTCATGTAAGAGCAACGGGCATTGGACCTCATCTTCCCTTTACTTTCCCAAATTTTTCTGCTCTGAGTAGTCCATCTCCTGCTATCCTTCCCCTTCTCTAACTAAGGCTGTGTTTCTGGACTATATAAAAGTATATGCTTGTAGAGTACTTAAAAGTTTTCAAAGTGGCATCACCTTATTTTCTCAGTTCTGCTTTAATTTTAAATCTGCTGTAAATTAGAGAGTGGTTGTTATTCTCACTGTAGATATGAGGAAGTGAGATTCAAAATACTAACAGCTAGTTCCTCAAGGACATGCAGTTAATAACATAGAAGCAATTTTGTGGTCCCAAGCCTAGCGTTTGCAACAGTAGACTAGTTCTTGCTTCCTCTACCCCTGACTGCTTTGGGTAGTTAAGGTATCTCCCTTAATGCAGTATGGTATATATAAAATGTGATCAATGATCTTCTGTAGATTGTCTGAATTGCCATTCTTAAAATACTATAATACAGCTAGAAAATTCATTCCTTAAGATATAATAAACATAAAATTTACGTTCAAGTCACTTAAGTGACTTTGATTAGAGGAAACCATGATATTAGTGTCAGAGAAACAGAGACCACTTTCCTTTTCTTTTTTTTTAAGTTGAAAATGAAAAATATCAATTTCCTGATAGTTTAGATGTCTGTAAAAACTAAATGCCATGAATAGAATGTCTTTATGTTCATTCATTCAGCAAGCATTTACCTAAGAACACCTACTAGGTGTACACACAATAAAGGCCTGTGACACACGTTTGTACAATGATGAAAGATTCAACAAAGAGCAGGTCCTGCTCTCTCTCTTTGAGGAGTGTAGACTACATTGAAATATGCACAAACAACTTAACCAGAACTAGTAAACATTACATACTTAATATGCACAAGATACTATGTTGAATACTTTACAGGCCCTACTTCATTCACAGATCAAAAACTTGAGCACATAAAGTTTATCAACCAGTCCAAATTTTTTAGTTGGTAAGAATCAAAATGGATTCAAACCAAAGTATACTGAAAGGAAAACAAAACAAAACAACGTGGCCAAGCATACCTTACTGGCTCCTTGGCTCAAGTTATTTACCTCTTTAGTCTCCTCAAATTAATTTCTGAAATAATGAATCCAAAAGCCCCCAAATATTCCCCAGATAAACTAGCAAGAGTCACCAAACCAGAGGAATAAAAATTGGTCCCTAGATACATATGAAGGAGAGATATCTTTATTGGTGTTATTGCATCTGACAATCAGAAGGAGCAAAACATAATCTGAAATGCTACATGATAAAGGAGAAAAAGAGAAAATATTCATTTCCTAATATCTCTAGTCCATGCATTAAGGGGAGTATTATGGCAAGTAGTGGAGGAGATAGGAAGAAGAGCAGTGCAAGAAAAGATCTGCACAGAGATAAGGTAGAAAGGACAGCCAAGCAGCACCATGCCCAGGAGCTCCGTATCTCTTTATCACAACACAGTGCCCTTGTCATGACAACATCAATAGCTGTGTAGCTGCCACATGGAAACCACCAGTAATATAGCCATACTCCATTAATCAGTAAAAGCATCTGCACCTATTACTCATGTAGTGAATAATGCTTTAGCAGCTGTGCATCCTAGAATAAGGCTTTGTGATATTTAGAAAAACAGGGATAATTCACATATTATTCAGACAAAAATTCTAGCTTGTATGATTTACTTTTTCCCTCCACAAATAAACACAAATGATCTCTCCTGAAGAAAGCAAATGGTTTTTTTTTTTTTGCCTTAAGCAATGCCCATGGCTGTTCATATTTTGGTGGCATACATTTGGTTAATCAATAAAACAAGCATAAGGTATATTGCTTTTCAAAAGAGCTTCTTTGGAAGGTTTTCATTTGCTTCTAAATTTATATCAATTTAGAATTAACCAAGATGGAGACATAGGAGGTTCCTTAGCTCTCCTCCTCTCATGGATGCACCAAATGTACTGCTACATTCCCTCTGAAAGAGACCCCAGAAACTAACTGAGCAATTCCTACACATCGGATAAATGAGAGACTATCCAAATAAAAATGGGTGAAAAAGACTGAGACACTCACACCATAAGCCTCAACCCCAATACAGCACCATATAATGAGGAGGGGATCCCCATCGCCGAGCTTCTTCCTCAGGACTTAAGGAACATCTAGCACCACAATTTTAAGACAAAGAAGGTCACTATATAATGATAAACGGATCAATTAATCAAAAGGATATAACTATTATAACTATTTATGTACCCCAAATAAGAGCACTCAAATATATAAAGCAAAATTAACATATCTGAAGGAGGAAATAGACAGCAATAAAATAATAACAGGGGACTTCAATATGCCACTTTCAACAATAGATAGATCATCCAGAAAGAATATCAATAAGGAAACATTGGACTTAAGCTCATATGGCCCTAACAGATATATTCAGAACATTCCATCCAACAGTAGCAGAATGCACTTTCTCAAAAGCACATGGAACATTTCCCAGGATGAATTATATGTTAGTCCACAAAACAAGTCGTAATAAATTTAAGAAGACTGAAATCATATCAAGCATCTTTTCAGGCCACAATGGTAGGTGACAGAAGTCATTTATAAGAAGAAAAATAGAAAAATCACAAATATGTGGAGATTAAGCAACATGAACAAGCAATGAGTCAAAGAAGAAATCAAAAGATATATTGAGGCAATGAAAATGGAAAAAGAACTTATCTAAATCTTTGGGATGCAGCACAAGCGGTTCTAAAAGGGAAGTTCATTTTAACACCTACATTAAGGAAAAAGAAAGATCTCAAACAACCTACATCTCAAGAAACTAGAAAAAAAAACAACTAAGCCCAAAGTTAGAAGAAAAAAGAAATAACATACACATGAACAGAAATAAATAAAATACAGACAAAAAGACAACAGAAAAGATCAACGAAACTAAGGGCTATATGTTTTTGTAAAGATAAACAAAATATATAAACATTTAGTTAGACTTAGCAAGACAAAAAGAGAGAGGACCCAAAAAAATATAAATGAAAAGAAGATATTACAACTGATAATATAGAAATACATAGAATCATAAAAGACTACAATGAAAAATTATACTTCAACAAATTGGGCAACCTAGAAGAAATGGATATATTCTTAGAAACATACAAATTGCCATCATGAAGAAATAGAAAATCTGAACAGACCTACTACTAGTATGGAGATGAATCAGTAATCAAAAACCTCACAACAAAGAAAAGTTCAAGATCAAATGGCTTTACTAGTAAATTCTCCCAAACATTTAAAGAACTAATAACAATCCTTCTCAAACTCTTCCAAAAATAGGAGGGAACACTTCCAAACTCATTTTATGAGGGCAGCTTTACCCTGATACCAAAGCCAGGCAAGGACACTACAAGAAAAAAAAAATTACAGGCCAATATCCTTGATGAACGTAGATGCAAATATCCTCAACAAAATAGTATGAACCAAATTAAACAATACATTAAAAGGATCTTGATCAAGTGGGATTTTTTAAACTGAGATGTAAGGATGGTCAGTATCTGTAAATGAATTAACCAAAATGAATGATAGGTATCATATGAACATCTCAGTAGATACAGAAAAAGCATTTGACAAAATTCAATAGCCTTTCATAATAAAAACTTTCAACAAACTGGGTATAGAGGAAACTTACCTCAATGTAAAAAAGGTCATATATGACAAACCCACAGTTAATATCATACTCAATAGAGAAATGTTGAAAGCTTTCCTTTAAGATTAGGAACATACAAAGATGCCCACTTTCACCACTTTTATTCAATGTAATACTGGAAATCCTAGCAAGTAATTAGGAAAGAAATGGAAATAAAGGCATCCAAATCAGAAAGGCAAAAGTAAAATTGTCTCTGTTTGAAAATGACACAATATTATATGTAGAAAACCCTAAAGACTCCACCAGAACACTGTTAGAACTAATAAATGAATTTGGTAAATTTGGTAAATTTGCAGGACACAAAATTCAGTAAAAAAAGTCAGTTGTGTTTCTATACACGAACAAGCTATCTGAAAGAGAAATTAAGAAAACCATCCTCTTTACAACAGCATCAAAAAAATAAAATATTTAGAGATAAGTTTAACCAAGGAGGTGTAATATCTGTACTGAAAAACTGTCAGACATTGACAAAGAAACTGAAGAGGACACAAATAAATAGAAAGGTGTTCCTTATTCACGGATTGTAAGGATTAATATTGTAAAAATATAATATTCATACTACCCAAAGCATTCTACAGACTAAATGAAATTTCTATCAAAATTCCAATGACATTTTTCACAGAAACTAAAAACACTAATTTTTTTAATGAAAGCACAAAAGCTCCTGAATAACCAAAGCAATATTTAGAAAGAAGAACAAGGCTGGAGGCATCATACTTCCTCATTTCAAACTATATTATAAAGCTATAGTAATCAAAACAGCATGGTATTGGCATAAAACAGACAAATAGCTCAATGGAACAGAACAGAAAGCACAGAAATAAACCCATGCATATATGGTCAATTAATCCACAACAAAGAAGGCAAGAATATGCAATGGGAAAAGAATAGTCTCCTCAACTGACGGTGGGAAAACTGGATAGCAACATGCAAAAGGATGAAACTAGATCCCTATGTGAAAGTTTTCCTTTTCATAGAAAACCAAGAAAGAATTCCAGAGAATTGAAAATGCACTATTAGCATGTATGTCATGCTGTGCTTGTATAAGGGAGGGAGAAATTATAACATATGTTTCCAACTCATTTAGCCTTCTTAATTTATTGAAAGCATGTTCTTGCCTTTTTCAAATACTTTTCTTTTTTTTTTTTTTTAGATTTAGTGACAATTCCCTATAGTCACATAACTCATTAGAATACTATTTCACCAGAAAAAGTGATCCACTTAGTCTGTGTTTTCTTGAATCTGACCATGGACCAGAGATAATTTATTTTTTTTTTCAAATGAGTTTCAGCTCTAAAAGAGAAACAGTCTTCCCAAAGGCAGAGGAACTTAGAGAAATCAACATTCACCATTCTGGCATGAACGTCAGCCTCCATAAACAAATCTGACAAATAAGTGTGGTCTCTAAGCTACCTACTTTCCTGCCCATCTGTTAGTATGGCACATTGCCCTTACTCAAAGGGCACTGCCAATTTTATTTTGAAAAAAATACAGTCGATATAAGGTGAGATAAATCATCTCTACAGAAGCAGAATTTGCATTGCAAAGACCGGCATATTTGGTTTTGATTTTGATTTTCTTTAGCTTCATTTTTGCTATTGCATTTCTTTTTCTAGAGGATAGGAGAGGGCATGTTAAATGAATTTTCAAATAATATGGGGAGAGGGAAGACTCAGAACAAAAAATCCTGTTATCTTCTTATTCCAACTGGCAATGTGTGAAATTACAAACATAATTTGTTAATGAGAAGGTCATTCTCAGCATCATCTGCATTTATTAACTGATTCTCCTTCAAAATACAAACCTTAAAAAAAAGAAAGAAAGAAGAGTGAAATGAAGAGATCTCAAACCTTGCTTCATAGAAGAACAGTTTGCAATTAAGATTAGGCAATTGAAGAACACATTAGTAGTGTGCCTATGAGATAAAGGCATCAACCAGCAGACACTTCATTCCAATGAAATCCCTTGAAAGCCATCACCATCCAATCTAACATTAATAGAGCAATAAGAATGACCTCAACCATAAACCTTTTATAATATTTTCTTGGCTTCACACTTTTTCTTCAAGAAGCTTAAGTACCTGGATAATAAACAATGAACTATAATCCTTAGTAGGTCTTTAAATTTAATTGACTTTGTTTTTGTTTTTTCCTTACTTTCAATGTATTTTTTCTCTTCTTCCAAAAAACCACCATATTAAAGTCAAATATATGCTTTCTACTATGTTTATACTTATGCTATGATTACAGAAAGTTGGCATTACTCTGTAAAGTATCATTGATGAGAAACAAGGCTGCTAATTTCCCCTACTAGTCTTTGTTCTCAGAGATGTGGAAGCTGTACACTAACTGTAGACCAACCTTTAGAGCTCTTACATTAAAATAATGCTGTCTATAGGAAAATGCCTAATGGCTTTTGCATCAAGAATCTATATTAAAAGAAAAAAAAGAAACATTTTTTACTTCCCTCATAATGTACACTTCTTGAAAAAGTCCTGTGTTTTTCCCCAAGGTAAATATCTTGTGTGATATCTTACTAGGAGATATGCCAAGACAGAATTTCATGATTTATTCACTTTGCCTAATACAATTAAATAATATCTAATCAGATATGTAATATACTTTGTACAAAGTCACATGTAGATTTTATTTAATAAATAACTATATCTACGGGACTTCCCTGGTGGCGCAGTGGTTAAGAATCTGACTGCCAATGCAGGGGACATGGGATCAATTCCTGATCCAGGAAGATCCCACATGCCGTGGGATCAACTAAGCCCATGCTCCACAACTACTGAGCCTGTGCTCTAGAGCAAAGAAGCCACAATTACTGAGCCTGCGTGCTACAACTACTGAAGCCCATGCACGCTAGAGCCCGCGGGCACTACTGAAGTCTGCACACTCTAGGGCCCACATGCCACAACTACTAAGCCTGCATGCTGCAACTACTGAAGCCCGCATGCCTAGAGCCCATGCCCCACAACAAGAAGCCACTGCAATGAGAAGCCCGCACACCACAATGAAGAGTAGCCCTGCTCGCCACAACCAGAGAAAGCCCATGCACAGCAACAAAGACCCAAAGCAGCCAAAATAAATAAATAAATACATTTTTTAAATTTTTTAAAAATTAAAAAATAATTTAAAATAATAAATAACTATATCTAAACTTTCAGACCTTTTTATCAAAGTATTTTTTTTATAAACTGGTAAATTCCTAAAGGATCATTTCACATTCTGTGTCAGTTAGTCCATCCATTCATCCATTCATTTCAAATTACATTAAACCCTAGTGCCAGGGACTGTGATGTGTGTCTTAATAGTAAGCAGCACTCATTTGTACACTGATGAGAATGACACAGTGCAAGGCTGGTGACACAAGAGAGTTTCGGGAGATTTTTTAAAAAGAAGCTAAATCCCTGAGATGTATATGAATATGCTTCAGAACCCAAGGGCAAAATTGAGGAAATTCTGTTTTCTCCATTTTACAATGGTTTTCTTCCCATTGTAAAAGGAGGACAAGAGGTGAAGATGGCACCAATATTCGTTGGTTTATAGATTTGACTATGAAGGGTTAAGCACTCGTCTAATGTCTTTTGTTTGCTCAGTGAAGCATGATATAAGGTTGTCAACTGGAAGTAACATGGGAAAAGAGGCGGGAGTTTTGGACAGTAAAGACAAGGTATGAAAAAGTCTTGTGATGAGAGGCAGAGTTCATTTGCTATAGAAAAATAATGGGATATGAGGGCTGTATTAAGGACCCATTTGCAGTATCAGTATAAAGTCATCACCATACACCTTCCTGGTTGTGTGAGTTTTCTGTAGCAATGATTAGCTGCTACGCAGCTGGTTATATTAGGTTTAGGTTTTTGTCAAATAGGTGCAACAGAGTTGAGAGTATTTGTAAAGGCGCTATAATAATAATCAATTAAAGAATCTAGGATGGATAAAAAAACGTAATAGAATAAAGACAGCAAAGAAGTGGGTCTGGTGAATGTTGTATAATATTTACAATTCCCCTACATCATGGTAGGTATTGAGTAATAATGCAAAATACATTATTTCATGCTATATTTCTACCTCAAGTTCCGTATTGGTTTTTGCATGTATTAAAGAGCAATACAGGTATGCTCAGAGGCAAGAATTCAATTGTCTATCCATAACTGGGGGCTTTAAGGAGGTATAAAGCTACATGAACCTTGCGTGTGTTGTGTGTCTGTGCATGTGTTTTTACTTCACACTATCTGCATGCCTTAGCATTTGTTCCAGACTGATATCCAAGGAAATAACAGCTGGCTATGACGCAGGATTTATGAAACTATATATTTTCCATTGGAGCAAAGTTCACAAACCATTTTTAATGTGTCCCAAGTTTGAACATAAAGTTCATAAATTACCTATGATGAAGTTCAGCATAGACATACATTTTTACTCTATAAATTTGTAAAACTGTTCGCCATTCAATTCCACAAATGTAACAACTGTGAAACTAATGATTTGAAAATTACTTTAAATATGACAAAAATGAATTCAGTGAAATTAATTCTTCTCAGGTGAACTGACTCTTGCAAACGTCTTTCACTTTATTGTAATGATTTAATAATTTTGCATATCATGATCAAAAATCTCCCCCAAAATAAAAAGGACAAAAAACTAATGGAAGAACAGAGGACACTATTTCAGTCTCTTGAAAAGCAGCTGCCCTACAGAGAAATATGGTAACTTACAAGACATGCACATTAGCACTCTATCGTAAACCCTTTAGAGAATTTCATTTGATATTCTTATTCTACAATATCAAATTTCTTTCAACACAACATTTTTAACCTATTACAACAAACACTGCTGCCTATATTAAGAACCTTTCTAAAGGAAGGGAAAACGATAATATAAAAGTAGAATGTTCATACCTAAGGAGACAAAAGACTTGTATGCAGAAAATTATAAGACACTGATGAAAGAACTTAAAGATGATACAAACAGAGGGAGAGATATACCATGTTCTTGGATTGGAAGAATCAACATTGTGAAAATGACTCTACTACTCAAAGCAATCTATAGATTCAATGCAATCCCTATCAAACTACCACTGGCATTTTTCACAGAACTAGAACAAAAAATTTCGCAATTTGTATGGAAACACAAAAGACCCCGAATAGCCAAAACAATCTTGAGAACGAAAAAAGGAGCTGGAGGAATCAGGCTCCCTGACTTCAGACTATACTACAAAGCTACAGTAATCAAGACAGTATGGTACTGGCACAAAAACAGAAATATAGATCAATGGAACAGGATAGAAAGCCCAGAGATAAACCCATGCACATATGGACACCTTATCTTTGATAAAGGTGGCAGGAATGTACAGTGGAGAAAGGACAGCCTCTTCAATAAGTGGTGCTGGGAAAACTGGACAGGTACATGTAAAAGTATGAGATTAGATCACTCCCTAACATCATACACAAAAATAAGCTCAAAATGGATTAAAGACCTAAACGTAAGACCAGAAACTATCAAACTATTAGAGGAAAACATAGACAGAACACCTATGACATAAATCACAGCAAGATCCTTTCTGACCCACCTCCTAGAGTAATGGAAATAAAAACAAAAATAAACAAATGGGACCTAATGAAACTTCAAAGCTTTTGCACAGCAAAGGAAACCAAAAACAAGGCCAAAAGACAACCCTCAGAATGGGAGAAAATATTTGCAAATGAAGCAACTGACAAAGGATTAATCTCCAAAATATACAAGCAGTTAATGCAGCTCAATAACAAAAAAAAAACAACCCAATCCAAAAATGGGCAGAAGACCTAAATAGACATTTCTCCAAAGAAGATATACAGACTGCCAACAAACACATGAAAGAATGCTCAACATCATTAATTATTAGAGAAATGCAAATCAAAACTACAATGAGATATCATCTCACAGCAGTCAGAATGACCATCATCAAAAAATCTAGAAACAATAAATGCTGGAGAGGGTGTGGAGAAAAGGAAACCCTCTTGCACTGCTGGTGGGAATGTGAATTGGTTCAGCCACTATGGAGAACAGTATGGAGGTTCCTTAAAAAACTACAAATAGAACTACCATATGACCAAGCAATCCCACTACTGGGCATATACCCTGAGAAAACCATAATTCAAAAAGAGTCATGTACCAAAATGTTCATTGCAGCTCTATTTACAATAGCCCAGAGATGGAAACAACCTAAGTGCCCATCATCAGATGAATGGATAAAGAAGATGTGGCACATATATACAATGGAATATTACTCAGCCATAAAAAGAAACGAAATTGAGCTATTTGTAATGAGGTGGATAGACCTAGAGTCTGTCATACAGAGTGAAGTAAGTCAGAAAGAAAAAGACAAATACCGTATGCTAACACATATATATGGAATTTAAGAAAAATAAATGTCATGAAGAACCTAGGGGTAAGACAGGAATAAAGACGCAGACCTACTGGAGAATGGACTTGAGGATATGGGGAGGGGGAAGGGTGAGCTGTGACAGGGCGAGAGAGAGTCATGGACATATACACACTAACAAACGTAGTAAGGTAGATAGCTAGTGGGAAGCAGCCGCATGGCACAGGGATATTGGCTCGGTACTTTGTGACAGCCTGGAGGGGTAGGATAGGGAGGGTGGGAGGGAGGGAGACGCAAGAGGGAAGACATATGGGCACATATGTATATGTATAACTGATTCACTTTGTTATAAAGCAGAAACTAACACACCATTGTAAAGCAATTATACCCCAATAAAGATGTTAAAAAAAAAAAAAGAATGTTCAATAGATTTTTCATTCTCCTAATTTGGAAATCAGTCTCAAAACACTAAAGACCTAAATACAACTGTATTTCACAATAATCCTTACACTAAGCCCCACACCTTATCCACTTCATTTAAGTTAACAAGTCAGTTTTCTCCTTCCACTAAAACTAACTTCCAGTGACCACAGAAATAATCATTTTAGTATATGATAGAATAAAACCACATAATTTTTTATCATGATATACAAGATTTTCACAAAAATTCTTGCATTTACAATGGACAAGAATATCTGCATTTTCTGCTCTTTTTTTAAACTTTAGACATTCCATGATTAATGAAAAGAGAAATTTAATATACAGAGTGAATGTAAACTCAAGGAATATCTTTGAATATTCCTCCCTCCAGACAATGAGAACTCCAAAATGCACCTTTAAAGTGATATTAAGTGTAATAGAGTTTACCACTTGAAAAAGATCGCCCTTCTGTGTTCATACTTTACACAGATTTAAACATTGAGATAAGGAAAGAGGTCAGAAAGACTGCACAAAATTGGGAAAATAAAAATGACAAGCTGCTGAAAGAATTCTATGCACATGACAGGATCAGAAATAAGTCTTTAATACTGAAATGAATTATTAACACATCAGCAATAGCTTCACTTTCAATTATAAATATAATCTGAAACTTTATTCTTTGTCTCTAAGTAATGTAGGCTGTAAGTAAAAATTTTAACAAACGGTAGTCTAGGTTGATGATGTTTATTATTTAAAATAAGTATAACCGCTTTAGTCAAACACTAGCCTCTGCATAGATATAAATATCAAGTATGTATCAACTATGTAACAGTCTCAATATGATCCTCATTTCTTCCCACTCTTTGCAATAAATCCTTAAATCCCCAAATTCATACCTCTCCAGAGATTTTCTCTAGGAATTATACTTTTGAGGTCATATCATTAAGATATAACATTGAGGCCAACTTCAGAGATGCAGCAGGAGCACATAAGTAGTTGGACCAGAACATACATGCTGGGAGAACTATCTGTGAAAACAAAAAAATTTGGACCCATTTTGTGGGGAGAAAACAGCGTCACAGAGGAAAGCATCTGGATTCCTGGATAGAGGGCAGTGTAGGATCAATCATTTTTCATGTTCTTTTGTGTCTCCACTATATTGCCCTGGATGGATCACTGCCTGAACTACTTGATGTGAGGAAGAAAAATAGTAGTTCCTGCCCCTGTTAACTCTTAGCTATGCATCATCAAGGAAGCACCAGAGCTGAGTCTGTGGGAGAGAGGGTAATAAACATGAGAACAGGAGCATGAATTTTCTGTGACCCTTCTCTCTTGTCTCTTCACTCCCTCCCACCGCCCAAGCCCATTACATTAGATTATTTCAACTGTGGTCGATAGTACTTAGAAAAAGTATAATTGCTACAAATTGAGGTAAGAGGGAAAGTCTCTGAGGATCAAGAGGGCAAAGTATCCCATTACCTCATCTACAGTTTTCCTTCCTTTTCACCCTAGATCTCCATCCATAGTTTGCAGAGTATTCACAAGCTAGACCCTGAGATTTCACCTCCTCCTCCAAATTCGTATCACCATACAAAGCAGTTACAATTTCCAAGTAAGTGTGCATTCCCAGGGATAAATACCACAATATTTTAGGATGATGACTACCATGAAAGAGACAAATAACTGAACAACTAATTAACACACCTTAAACCTCCCCTCAGTTGGTACTAATTTTAGAAAAGCTTCTTCCTGATCCTAGGCCCTGACTTCCCTTGTCTTGGAGAAATTATTTTCAAAAACTTTTAATTGTAAATAATTTATCTTCACCTGTGAGATGTAAATGTTTTAAAAAGCTTCTTGCCTGTTTTACAACCCAAGAATGTTTTAAGGCCTTTAGGAACCATCTCTTTAAAATATAATCATTGAGGAGGATAATAGTGCCCCTACTTCCCAATTTCTGTCTGTGGGAGGGCAGGAGCTTAACTTCAGAGGGTACATTGTTTCAAGTTCCAGAACTATCTTCTGTCATAAAGATACCAAAAAGTGTAATTTTCCTTGTGGTAAAGCCAGTTAACAAACACAAAAGCCTAAGATCTCCACTTCATTCCAGCTTTTGAAATCTCTACCACCTTTTATTTCAGTGGAGTTGAGTTCAGACGAGTTTGGTCTCTCCCTTCTAATGTCACAGTATTGAATAAAGTCTTCCTTGTGTGCTTAACATTGTCTAGTGCAATTTTTGCTTTGACACACCTATGACAAAGTAAGCTGGATTGATGGACCAGAAAGAAATAGAATTTCAATAAGCATAAAATAAATTTAATGGGATAAGGAAAGATATGGGATGAATGAAGTAAAGACAATCAGTCATAAAAGCAACCAAATGGAGTCATTAAATATAAAAAATATGAAAACTGAAATAAATTATTCAGTAGAGAGGTTAAACAGCACAGTAGATGTGGCCTTACAACAAATTAGAAAAGTAGGAAAGCACTAAACACCCTGAACAATACCAGGGAAAAATAGAGTGGAAAATATAAAATAAAACTTGAGATGTAAAGATGCAAGGAACTATAGGAACTCCAGAAGTGAGAAAAATAACACAATATCATTAGAAATCCATAGCCAGATAATAGCTTAAGAATGACATAGGTCTAAAAATTAACAAAACAAACTATTAATAATCCAAGGATAAACATAAACCCAAGAGAAAATGTATGAAATACTTATACACACAATAAATTACATGGTGAAATATATGCAAATAGTTCATACAGTGCTTAGAGGAGAAATAGAGCTTTGAATATATTATTTATTAAAAAAAACAGAAATAGAATTTAAATACATTATTTAACAAAAAATAGGAAGAAAATAAGTTGCACATTCAATCCAAAAACCAAAATAATGAAATAAAAAAGCATCAAAGAAATACAAAAGATTAAAATAAAATGACACCACAGTATATAAATTAAAGAATAAAACTAATCAGTAAAATAAAAGATGGTACTTTGAAATAACGGATAATTTAAATTTAAATCTCTAGCAAGTTTCACAAAGGAAAAAAGAGACAAGCTGCAAATAAAGAACAGAATAAAACAATAGTTGAATAAACACAGTTACCTTAAAAATAGAATTACTAAATTTCTTAAAAAATACAAAATGCCAAAAGTGCATAAGAATGAATTGAAAATTATGGAAAAATTAGATATTGAAGAAATGGAAATGGTAGTCATAACCTACCTTTCATAAACAAATACCATGCCCAGATGCTATTTCACGTGATTTCCAGCAGACTTTCAGAATATATTAAAATATTTGATCCCATTTATATGAGATGGTATAAATAGTAAAAGTAAAAAAAAAGGGAAAAGGAAAAGTGAGGGAGATCTGTCTACTTCAGAATATGAGGCCATTATAACTAAACTAAAAAAAAAAATTAGAAAAACATCTCTAGGCCTAATTAATAGGTAAATATACATGAGAAATTGTAAATAGAACCTTAGCTAATTCTATGCAACAATGCATCAAAAATTACAAATCGTGATCAAGCAGCATATAACCATCATCTCTTGTCTGCATAATTGCAGTATCCTCCTAGCTGGTGTCCTTGTTCCCATCCTCATCTCCACTGCATAGTCTTTTCTTTATCTAGCAGTGTTCTTTATTGCAGGACTAAGATGTCACTCCTCTGCTTAAAACCTTCTATTCACTTCCCATCTCACTCGGAGTAAAAGCCAAAGTCCTTTTGTAATGACGAATTTTATGTGGCAACTTGACGGGATCAGAAGATGCCCAAATATTTGGCTAAATATTATTTCTCGGTGTGAGAGTATGTCTGGAAAAAATTATTATTTGATTTTGTGGACTCAGTCCAGTGTTTTGCCCTCCCCAATTCACTGAGGGCCTGAATAGAACAAAAATGCATAGGAAGGAGGAATTTGGTCCTTCCTGCCTGATTGTTTGAGCTGGGACATGAAAATTTTCCTGCTCTGGCACTACTGGTATACTGGCATTTACACCTAGACTGGAAACTACATCATCAGCTCCCCAGTTCTCAGGCCTTTGGACTGGGGCTGAATCACATCACTGGCTTTCTCGCTTCTCCAGCTTGCAGATGGCAGATCATGGAACTTCTCAGTCGCCATAATCATGTAAGCCAATTCCTTATAATAATATAATAATACCTAGATAATAATCTAAAATGGAAAAATATATAACACTATAAAGAATTTGTGACAGAGGTGGTTATGACTAGAGAAAAGCTTTTTTATAAATTCTCTACTATAGACACAGCAACAAGTATATTAGATGATAAAGCTGTTATAAAACTATTTTATCTTATTTTATAAGTAGTATGGTCCAGAGAAGAATTCAAAATTATATGTGAATTAGTTCAAAAATGTGGATTTGAAATATATAAGTTTAAAATATCTAAAATTTTAGTATTAAATACTTAAATATCAAGTATTTGACTTATAAAATGCAATATTTAAAATTCAGCTGGATATAAATAGTGATCTTTTAAAGCTTGCCATGAAAATATAAGCAAAAGGAATATTCTTTCAGGCAAATAATAGGAACAATGTGTATAATATATGCACTTCCAATCAATGGAATTTTGCAAACATCAGGCTCTCATGTTTTGTTTTCCTTTTAACCAAATTTACAACCAGAGAAATGGAGTATGTGCAGAGATATTTCTTTCTCTCACTAATCTGGAAAGTATAGCACCAACCTTAGTTTTCTAAGACATATTTTTCAAAAGCATGCTGATAGAGATCTAGTTTAAAATGTACTTTCTAAAGCCCAGTCTGAAATATTTTATCACAACTAGCTCTCCTGTTCATTCACACTCTGCAGATGAATGCCAGAATATTCAGAGAGTTTTTTAATTAAAAAGTAACTGTAGTGATATATAATAACCAAGCAGCTGACACACTGTAATTGCATCATTATCTTTGGTTCTCCTAAGATTTTTATAATAAATGCTGAAATGTCCCAAGAAGCCTATTTGTAACAATATATACAATAAGAACTAACTCGAATTAATAGAGATCACCATGGCAATTGCTTCCATTTCAGGGATATTATGTGGTCTTTTAGTTAAAGTGTATAGAAATCCACACTGATACTAAATTGTCTCTCTGTGCAACTCAATAATGACAAAATAATCATCTATTAGAAGCCTTTAACAAAGATGTTCTAGAAACTTTGAAATCGTTTTCAGAATTGTAAAGTTCAATGGTTTCTACAAGCAGGGCCCTCAAATGTCCCTTTACCACAATTTTGGAAAATACTCCTGTTCCTGCTCCCTCCAATAAAAACATATGCATACATGCACACACACCCATGCACATATATACAGTATACACACACATACCAATACACAGGGCTCTGTAAGTGTTAGAACTCTCTAATGGAAGCACCTTAAATGATTAAATAATAAATCAGTTCCAAATTGCAACATAAACTTCCATCATTCAAAATACTACGATTTGACAAATGTGATTATTTTCTGTTTTGTTTTCTTAAACTATATATCTAGATGTCTAGTGATTATCATACCCTGTCATCCTTCATTCACATTAAATTTTAAGAATTTACCATCCTCAGCTCCAACACTGGATTAAATTCTTGTCAACTCTTACTTTAATCTAGAGTAAATATATCATTTCATATTTAACATATCAATATTTAACATCATCCATACTATCTTGTCATAACAGTGCATTCCACCATAAAATGGTTTCCTCTTATCTTGCCAACCTTGTGTCTCATTTCTTCTTTCTATGTATTTCATCTCTAAACTCACCTCTGCCTATCTCTTGAGAGACATAAATCTGCACTGAACACTCCTACATTTCTTCATCTGTACGTACCACAAAACCCCACCTTTCTTCTCTAACTGTAGCTAGTCATTAAGAGATAGCCCATGTTCCAACTGGTTTGTAAAGTTTTCACTGACCTCCCAACCCCCAGCGCATTCTCTCTCCTGCATTTCTCTAACAATTTTACCCCTACAACTCATTGACATATTTCATATATTTTTGTCCCATTATCTTTTCATATACATTTCTTACATCTTCCAATTACATTGATTGTAGTAGAAAGCAGAGATAGATTTGCTTATCTTTATAGTCACAAAACGTTCAGTGCATTTGTCCTATTAAACACATGTGACTGACTCACTGTGAACTTATTTTCTTTGTACATTGCTTAACTGATGATAATGAATCTTTAATGGTGGATTTTAGCTTAAAACTCTGGGCTCAAAAAAAAAAAGGTCAGAAATCCTTTCCCTATATCCTCATATTCAGTGATTCATCTATGTATAAGGTTAATCCTAAACACAATTTAAAATTTCCATAATAATAATAATAGATATTATACCTGGAATGTAATTGATGTTAAGAGAGGTGTTCTGTTGCCATTGTTTTTAATCTGAACATTTAAGATTTAGAAATACATTTTTAACATTTTGAGTGTGCTTAAGTAGGCAATGTTGGCCATTAGCTAAGGAAAAAAGATTAGAGTCAAAAAGTCATGGACCCCTTACTCATTTGCTGTCTGACCATGGCAAATCACTAAATTTCTCTAAAGTATACTTGTCTTAGTCAGCTCAGGCTGCTATAAAAAAACACCATAGAATGGATAGCTTAAATAAAAGACATTTATTTTTCATAGTTCTGGAGCCTAGGAAGCCTAAGGTCAAAGTTCCAGCAGATTTGGTTCCTAATGAAATCCCTCTTCTGGCTTGCTGATGGATGCCTTCTCTCTGTGTCCTCCACATGGCTGAGAAAGAGAAATTTCTAGGATTTTTTCCTCTTTTAATAAATTACCTGCCAAAGGCCCCACCTCCAAATACCATCACATTAGTGGTTAAGGCTTCAACATACAAATTGTGAGGGGAACCCAAGCATTCAGTCCATAACAATATTCATCTATTAAATGAAAATATATTATAGGAAATCTTCAAGAAAATTCTTTTTTTTTTTTTTTTCTTTGCGGTACACGGGGCTTTCACTGTTGTGGCCTCTCCTGTTGTGGAACACAGGCTCCGGACGTGCAGGCTCAGTGGCCATGGCTCACGGACCTAGCCACTCCATGGCATGTGGGATCTTCCCGGACCAGGGCACGAACCCATGTCCCCTGCATCAGCAGGTGGACTCTCAACCACTGCGCCACCAGGGAAGCCCCAAGAAAATTCTTAAATAGAGCCTGAGAGCCCCGGCACAAACCCTGCCCAAGTATCTGTTCCATTTCCTCCCACTCTTCCCTCTGATCACTTCTACTCTAGCTATACTGCTCTCCTTTCAGTTCCCTTAAAACTGCTTTATTCTTGCAGTTCTTTCTCCTGGGAAGTTTCTACCCCAAGTCTTCACACTGCTGGTTCCTTCAGATCTCTCAGGTTGTGTTCAAATTCCATCTCTCCAGTGATACATTCTTTTGCCAACCTCACTAAAAGACACTCCAGATACTCCCTGTTTTTTTATCTTTATTCCACTTACTGTTTGATATTTCCCTGTTCATGCATTATTTACTCTGGACTGTCTTCCCTAATAAAAGTTAAGCTCCATAAAAGCAGAGGCTTTGTCTGTCTTATCCACTGCTGAATCTCAAATATCTAATCTGTGTATGGCACAGAGTGAGAACTTATAGAATACTTGTAGAATAATTAATTATTTAAAAAGTTAGAATTTAGTACCCCACATAGAAGAATTCAATAAATGGTCTCTGTGTTAACATGGATATATAATTATTTCAACTTTAACAAAATAATCAAAATATCTGTGTTTTAATCCTGAAGTGCAAAGGATATAAAAATTTTGAAATAAAGATATTTTCATATGAGTCTATGTAGTCCTTTGAATATTTTTAAAACAATTCACCTTCTTATATATTAAAATTTAAAGTAAATGCATTTAATTATCAATACATATATGAGTATTTTTAACATATGTAGTTTAAAATGGTTTATATCTGCTAACACAGAAATAGATTTTCTCACAAAATAAAACACCCTCAGACCCTTAAGGGCAGTCAATGACCTATGAAACCAACACCTAAGGAAGGGTAAGAGGTTTAAGCAGAATGCCAGCATCATATAGTTTGGGAATAAATGGAATAAAACACCATTGGTCTCTTTGATGTGTTCTGTCATCTTCATTCTTTTTTATGCTTTTGCTCTTCACCATCAATTTCTCTCCCGTGATTTAACATCATGCTGCCATGTACTCATCTTGTCATTTTCCCTCCTTTAATCTCTACACACAATCCATCATTCTCCCATCTTCTCATCCCTTTTCATTATTTTTCATTTTATTTTTTTCCTTAAATAACAGGTAAAAACAGCTTCTATTAAGCTGAAAGTGGTAACTGACAAAATACAAGAAATGGGGGAAAAAATCCTAACAGGCAGTGTTAGTATCACCTTTTCTCACATCCAGCCCCTCACCTGGAACTTTCAACTTTTTACTATTCTCTTGATTTCATCAACTAGGGACATAAAAGTCTAATTTGTCTTAATTCTCTAATGTACTGTCTGTAGAAAGAAGTTATTAGATGTTATTGACTTGCCTCTTGAAGTGACTCCATTTCAAAGATATGTTTGTTTGTTTTATTATTTGTTCCCTGACACATTCATAAATTATAAAAACATTTCTAATACAAAAGGATAATCAATGAAAAAAAGGAAACATATCACCCTTCAAATCTGCATTCCCAATACCTCTCCACTCAGTCTCAGCAATAGCTTCCTCTCCTGCCAGATTCACAATACTGGGCATACAGAGGCAATAAACATTTGTGGAAATAAATAACTTCTCTAAAAAGAGTCTCCATCCTGTCCTTCCTTATGTCTCACTGCTTCCCCACATCAACACTTGACTTCAGTAAAGTAATTCTCCTTTCTGATGCCTAATCATGCCTTGTAAATTTTCACTTCCATGCCACTGCACACACTATTCTCTTCTACAATCCCCTACTTACTCCATCCCATGGAGGAATTATTTATTTTTACACTTTAAGGTCCAGATCAAGTATCACCTTTTTTCATAAGCAATCCTTAAAACAAATCTCTCCTTGATGCAGAATTAACTATACACTCATCTGTGTCATTTGGTCCCATAGGAACTTGTACTTATTCATTTATCACTTTGCAAAAATGATACTTATGTTTGTTCATGAATCCTATTTAAATAGGACAGGGCATTTTTAAAATTAACATATGTTACAAATGGATTTTCTACTTACAGCTAGAAGCCTTTACCTAGCACTGACTTAAAGGACTAAGATTAGCATTTGAAAAATCAGCAAGTTTATAGGAAAATGGTGATTATTCATTACAAAGCCAGATGTAACATAACACACTAAAATGGCATTTCAGAGAGGAGCAGTTTAAAATTAAAAAAGCGTTCAAAAAATGGGTGGAAGACCTAAATAGACATTTCTCCAAAGAAGACATACAGATGGCCAAGAGGCACATGAAAACCTGCTCAACATTACTAATTATTAGAGAAATGAAAATCAAAACTACAATGAGGTATCACCTCACACCAGTTAGAATGGGCATCATCAGAAAATCTACAAACAACAAATGCTGGAGAGGGAGTGGAGAAAAGAGAACCCTCTTGTACTGCTGGTGGGAATGTAAAGTGGTACAGTCACTATGGATAACAGTATGGGTCAAAGAAGAAAGCACAAGGAAATTAGAGATAAATGAAAACAAAAACACAACATACTAAAACTTATGGGATACAATAAAAAGAGTGCTCATAGGGAAATGTATAGCTGTAGACATTTTTATTTTAAAAGAAGAAAAATTCTAATCAATAACGTAACCTTCTACTATAAAGCACTGGAGAAAAACAGGAAAATAAACCTATTTAAAATAATAAGGAGGAAAAATATAATAAAGGCTAGGTTAGAAATAAGTGAAATAGAGAATAGGAAAAATAATAGAGGAATTCAACAAAACTAAAAGTTGATTTTTTAAAATAATCAGCAACATTAACAAACCTTTAGCGAGATTAATAAAGAGAGAAAGAAAGAGAGAGTGTAGTAAAATTACTAAAATCAGGAATGAAAGAGACGACATCGCTGCCAATTTTACAGAAAAAAAATATCGTAAGAGAATATATGCCAATAAATTAGATAATTTAGATGAAATGAACAAATTCTTACAAAGACACAAACTACCAAAATGGACTCAAAAAGAAATAGAAAAGCTATATATGTTTATAACAAATAAAGAGATAGAACTAGTAATCAGAATATTTCCACAATGAAAAGTCAAGACCCAGTAGGTAAATTCTAGCAACATTTAAAGAAGAATTAATACCAGTTCTTCATAAATTCTTCTAAAAAATAAAGGATCAGTAACCATTCTCCAACTCATGCTATGATGACAGTATTATCCTAATACCAAAACTAGACAGACATCACAAGAAAACTTCACATCATATACCTTATGAATATAAATGCAAACATTCTAAAAATAGTAGTGAACCAAATACAACAACATATGGAAAAAGATTATACAGTATGGCCAAGTATCTATCCCAGGAATGCAAGTTAGGTGTAACATCAGAAAAACAATTACTATAAAGCATCATACCAATAAAATAAAGGCAAAACCACATGATCATTTCAACAGAGAAAGGAAAAGTATTTGACAAAATCCAACAACCCTTTGTGATGAAAAGGTTCAACAAATTCAGAATAGAAGGGAGATTCCCCATCTTGATTTAAAGCAGCTGGGAAAACCTAGAACCAACATCATACTTAACAGAGAAAGACAATATGTTTTTGCCTAAGATCAAGAACAAGACAAGGATATCTGTTTCCATCACTTCTATTCAACATTGTACTGGAGAGTCTAGCCAGGGAAGTTAGACAAGAAAATAAAATAAAAGGCATCCAGATTGAAACAGTAAAAATATCCCTATTTTCAGGTAGCACAGTGTAAACAGAAAATCCTGAAGATCCATTAAAAATCTACTGGAACTAATAAAAGTGTTCAGCAAGGTTAAATGATATAATATTAATATACAAAAATCAAATCCATTTCTACACTGTAAATGAACGAGCTGAGAATGAAATTAAGAAAATAATTCTACTTAGCAATAGCATCAAAAAGATAACATACTTAAAAAATTCAACAAAACAAGTGTAACACTTTTACTCTGAAAACTACAAAACATTACTGAAATTGAAGACCATAATAAATAGAAAGACAAATGTGTCCATGGATTGGAAAACAATATAGTTAAGATGGCAATACTCTTCAAAGTAATCTACAGATTTAACATAATCATTGTCAAATTCCCAACTCTTTGCAGATATTGACAACCTAAAGTTAAACTTCCAAATGATGGAAATTCAAGCTACGGTAATAGCCAAATAATCTTAATGAAGAAGGAAAAAGTTGGATGACTCATATTTCCCAATTTCAAAAAATTATAAAAAGCTACAATAATCAACCAGTATGGTACTGGTATAAGATATCCATATTGACCTTTTCACTAAGTTAAAATATAAGGAAGATCAACTTGAGTAAGCGAATATGTTGGATATTTAGACACAAAAATAGAAAACAAAAAAGTAAAAATGCCCTCCAAGTGTAAAATGAATGTTCTACAAGCAATTTCTGTAGAATTGACGGGAATCCTCAGAAAATATATTTTAGAACTGTTTTAAAAATGTTTTGTTTTCATTAACTTATTTTCACTCTTTTTGATCGTTATTCAAGATATCTTAAAATACTTATAAGTCATAGTAATGAAAACAGTGGGTGTGACACTCTAGGTCCTGAGCCCTAAAGACAGGACACTTTCACCTCGTGTCTAATGAAACAATCCCTTTGGTAGCCCTGTGGCTCAAAAGTGTCCGGCTATGTTGAGATAGCCATGTATGAGAGGCTATGACATCCAGGAGCTTGGTTTACCAATCACAGGTGTGTCCAACCTTCCAACCATTCCCAGACAAGAAGACAGATACCTGTGTAAAATCACCTTGAACACTCCAGACCATTCCGTCTGCTGGCTGAATCTTACCAAGTCTTCTCTCTGTATCATATAGAGCAAAAGCCTCATCCAGCTGAGCTGGACCCCAAATTCCTGACCCATACAGTTATAAGGTATGAAAACATGGTAGTTGTTTTAAGCCCTAAATATTGGAGTAAGTTTTTACACAGAAATAGATAGCCAGAACATACAATAAGCATCCTCATCTGAAGGCAGGCTACATCTTTTTGACACACTGCAATTTCAACAGATGTCAACAGCTTTAAGAGTGAAGTTCTGCAAGAGCTCTGGTGAATGAGGCAAGGAGGTCCAAAATTACACCTGAGGTCCTGGCCCCCTAGTCAGATTTTCTTTTCCTTGTGTCAGGGCAAGAGTACTACCAGTAGTTCTATGGATAAAGAACATGACAGGGCATAGAAATAGCTTTATTAATCATAATGATATTTTTGATTTATGATAATCTATCTCTTTCTTTAAGGGGAGGAGGGAGGCATAATGGAAAGTCCAGTAAACCAGGGTACCTTGTTCTTATTTGTGGTTTTTCATTGTTTGTTTGGTATTGCTTTTTTGTTTTGTTCTTTTTTCCAAAGAAAAACCAGAGGAATTAGTTTAGGTGACTGGCCCAAGGTGTACTGAGTGCTGATATCTGAACTAAGTACTGGATTTTACATGGTATATTTACCTATGTTAAGGTAAACAAAATCTTAAATTTTGCTACAACATTATCTATTTTTTTCCCTTACCTAAAGGCTAATCACTAATCATTCTGTTCTTATCAGCATTTATATGAAACATATGTAAATTGTCTATGGAAAAAATATTACATCTGGATACAAAAATGGAAGAAAGGGAATAACATCTGATACCTAAACTCAAGACTAGGCTTTAATAAGCAAAAGATATTATATTTCTGTACCAGCTACTGAATTCAATAATTATGTAGGGAGACTAGCAGTACCACGGGGGGTCATTTGTTCCTTATTAAACAAAGGCCACTGGAGGGATCAGTGAATCTTAGGATTCTTGAATCTTAAGAATCAGGGTGTGTGTGTGTGTGTGTGTGTGTGTGTGTGTGTGTGTGTGTGTGTGATGCTTTCTATGCTTAGTTTCTTCTATAAGGCACAACCACCATTTTCTACATACAGACATATCAGTCAGGGCCCTCCAATTAGGAAAGTTCCCTTATATTCTTCTGCAATAAGACTCTCAACCCTTTTTTAGTTTCAGAGGTTTTAGATTGGACTAAAGCTGAATCATTAAAAAGCAGGCTCCCAGCAACATAAACAACTGTCATCACCGAGAGGCAGGCTGGTAGCTTTGA
Source organism: Tursiops truncatus (assembly GCF_011762595.2). Taxonomy (NCBI): domain Eukaryota; kingdom Metazoa; phylum Chordata; class Mammalia; order Artiodactyla; family Delphinidae; genus Tursiops; species Tursiops truncatus. Next base: position 74,771,894 of record NC_047042.1, on the reverse strand, counting down.
ATGACACACTGGCAATGGCAGCCAGCTGCCAGGAGAATGAGTACATCCTATGAGCATCTCCTTAATCCTCTGATAATATTTTCCATTTCATAAAATTAATTATTTATAGGGTAATAATTCACCTAAACTAAAAGTAATAAATATGAAATGCATCTTCCTCAGGGTACGGACACTGCTCACTCCGATAACACAATCAGACATTATAAAACTTATATCAAAAATAGCTTAAGTATTTATGTATTATTCACATTCCTTGATCTAGGATTTTGAGAGGAACACATAACGAATGAACTCAGATATCTATTATAACAAAGCCTTAAATACTAGCTGAAAAGTTAGTCAAGGAATCAAGAGTACAGTTTGAAACATCAAGTTCCAAATTTTGATGGAAACTGCTTTTCTATAACCTCAGTCACGATAAGTTAGATTTATTCTGTTTTATATTCATGTCCATTGTTCAAAAGTGTTCTCTGATGGATATAAATGTCAATGTCTGCCCTAAGAGTCAGATATAAAATGTTTCTCTTTCTTTAATGACTGGAAGTGGCAGAGCTAACAACGCTAATGTAACACTTCAGAACTCTAGTGTCCTCGTGTACCCCTTACACATCAGACAAAATTGACCTCTTGATCCTTTCATGCATTTCTAGACTTTGAGTCTAAAAATCAATGGCTCTGTTTACTGTTTTGCCACTTACCTTCTTCTGTTATGACCTGATGTTCAGATTCCTCATCCTTCTGACATTTGGTTCTCCTTGGATACAAAGTGTCATTACATATGTATAACTTTTTTTAAAATTAATTAATTAATTAATTTTTGGCTGTGTTGTGTCTTCGTTGCTGTGCACCGGCTTTCTTTAGTTGCAGCAAGCGGGGGCTACTCTTCATTGCAGTGAGCAGCTTCTCATTGTGGTGGCTTCTCTTTGTTGCGGAGCATGGGCTCTAGGCATGCAGGCTTCAGTAGTTGTGGCATGCAGGCTCAGTAGTTGTGGCTCACGGGCTCTTGAGCGCAGGCTCAGTAGTTGTGGTGCACGGGCTTAGTTGCTCCGCGGCATGTGGGATCTTTCCAGACCAGGGCTCGAACCCACGTCCCTTGCATTGGCAGGCAGATTCTTAACTACTGTGCCACAGGAAGTCCCATATGTATAACTTCTTAACTCCTCTTTTAAATAAGCTCTCTTCTTGAAATCTAACCCAACTCTAGCAACTGCTTTACAAGTTTGGCATTTTAAGAGTCAAGGAAGAGTAAGAAAATCAAATAGAGAAATCTTGGTATGTACCAATTATACCCTAGCTGCTTTACATTTGTCATCTCCTTAATCCTCACAAGGCAACTTCAGTCTATCACTGTTCACATGTTTTACATAAAAGGAAAGTGAGCTTCACTATAATTAAATAGTATTAAATGGTAGAGTATAAAAACACTTTATTCATCAAAGGAGAAAAAACACTTCTCAATGATCAACTCCTGGGAACTTTGAACAAAATATGAAGATTGGATTTAAAAAAATAACTGAAAAAAAAGTACTTGCTTACTAAAAATTGAAATATAAATCAACGTAACTTAATGAACAAAGCATTTTAATAGACCCAAACTAATACTTCCAATTGTATTCGTCTTCATACCTGAAATCCCATATTCATGGAGATAATATGTGAAATTACCCTAGGAAGTTATTAAGAATAATCAGTGAGTACTAGGAACCTGACACCTCAAGAGAGAAGTACAGAAAATCATTCCACTTTGCTCATGTAGAAGGGAAATACAAACTCCTACACATCTTGCCTCTGCATGGGATTAATTAACTAGCTTTTTAGAATTAAATAAGTTGCAGTGTGGAAACAAAGCATTATTAATTATTAAAATAGCATTTTATTATAAGCATAACATTCAGATGTAGTATTTAGATACAGAATTTTCATAAACAATGATAATTCTAATATGTACACACACATATGCATTATATATATATATTTAGTGTGTAAATGTGACAGCCAATACATACTGACTCATGAGGGCTAATGTTTAATCTTCAGAAACTTTGAAAGTTTCTTATTAAAGACAACTATTATTAAAAACTAAATTAGGGCTTCCCTGGTGGCACAGTGGTTGAGTCCGCCCGCCGATGCAGGGGACACGGGTTCGTGCCCCGGTCCGGGAAGATCCCACATGCCACGGAGCAGCTAGGCCCGTGAGCCATGGCCGCTGAGCCTGCGCATCTGGAGCCTGTGCTCCGCAACGGGAGAGGCCACAACAGTGAGAGGCCCACGTACCGCAAAACAAAACAAACAAAACAAAACAAAAAGAACAACTAAATTATATAAACTTATAATTGAATGAATTATAGTAAATATGAAGGTAGTTCATATTAAAAACATCATTTTCTGATTATTTTATCATGTTACTATTACATAAGTTCTTGAGATTAATTACATCTCTTGTCTCTGTGTGGCAGAAATACCACATAATTATGTGCTGCTGTACTTGCTGTCCAACTTCATGCAGTGATGTCACATTTATAGCTTGAAATTGGCTATGAGAGTATTTCAACCATCAAAATAAGCAAACACTAAGAATCAAGGCTAGGGACTTCCCTGGTGGTCCAGTAGCAAAGAATCCGCCTTCCAATGCAGGGAGGTGGGTTCAATCCCTGGTCGGGGAACTAAGATTCCATATGCCGCAGGGTAACTGAGCCCGTGCGCCTCAATGGGACAGCCCACCTGCCACAAACTACAGAGCCCACATGCTCTGGAGCCCACACAACACAACTAGAGAAAGAAAACCCACACACCACAACTAAAGAGAAGCCCAAGCTCTGCAACGAAGAGCCCGTGCGCTGTAACGGAAGATCCCACATGCCTCAAAGAAGATCTGATGCAGCCAAAAAAATAAGGAAAATAAATATTTTTTTAAAAATCAAGACTAATTTTTCTGGAGAGTAAGTTGTTGAACACTTACTAGTATACTGCTATATATAGTTATGTGGTTTTTTCATTCATCTCAATGATCCCTCAGTTGATAACTGTTTTAAGAAGCTTCTTTTAGATCTGCAGTCAAATGAGTTTTCTAAGTCTATGATGCAAAACTTGATAGATTTACTCCTGTTCCCAACCCAGCTGACATCTGCAAACTACCCTTAAGCAATCAGTCCTGAATGTAGCTACCCTGTAGGCAGACAAATCTACAGATCAGGGAAAGAGAAAGAAAAGGCTCAGCCAAGCATGCTCTGCAACTGCTCTCAAAATCAGAGTATCATTTAGTTTATGTTTGACTGCTTGTCACAGAAAAATACAAACTATCAATTGATAAACAAGACAGATCCTACATTATAGCCACTTGGATGTAAGTGCTCCATGAATGCTACAGCTGTTTGACTTGCTGTTCCACCATTCTGAACAAGACATGACCCTCCTAAATATGAGTCACAATGACAGCAAGACCACCATCTCATCTGCACTCAGCCAGCAGCAAGAGAAATGAAAGAGAAAGAGCCCACCCTCTGTATTAAGGAGACTTCCTAAAATACCACTCAACTCTTCCCATCTCATCAATGAAAACAGGCACATGGCCACAATTATTGCAATACAAAGTGGTAAATTTAGTCTTTCAGTCAGACAGTGATGCTTGAGGTAAATTTTATGTTCTATTACTAATAATGAGAGAGTGAATAGAGGATCTTAGTAGTACTCACCAATTACATAATTAACTGAATGGGAAGAGAGGTGAGAAATGTCAATGTAGCTGAATGCTACTCTAGAAACATAAGGCATGGTAAATCATTGTCTACCATAACCTCTGCTTTCTTACTCCTTGAATCCATTATGATGAAGGCAGTAGAACTCTCACTTATAAAAGTGTATGTAAAAAGACTGCAAAGCAATTGCAAGGGACACCACAAAAAATGTAAAGAATTGTACAAAATTAAATAATTCTAATTACTTTTTATGTAATTAGTCATTGGACTTAGACATGGGGGAATGGGTAATCATGTATTCCTATAAAACATTCCATATTTAACATAAAAATTAATTAAATGAAACCTCAGTTCCTGTGACCAATTTGGAAGAGAAATCTACATTGTAAGAAGGCTAAAGTATAGTACCTTCTAAAGAAAAAAATGTAACTTGACCACACTAATTACCAATTGTCTATAAAATTGGGTTTAAAAAGCATGACCGACAGAAATCTTTAAGAATCTGCTATAATAAATGGATAAAAATAATCTGTAAATCTAAAGGTTATTTTTAGCTAAATTTGCTTTTCTGAAGAAATTGAGGATGTTTACAGTGTTTATTCTTAAGTAGTTTAATCATTATTATATCATGCATTTGTGTAGCAAACACTTTTCTTTTAAGTACCATTCTAATCCTTGTCTAAATTTCTGAAAATTTGAAACACTAGTGTCTGAATTAATGAGATTTACTCTAAATTATAATTTTTTGCAAGGACACAGAAAGTTTCATCATCAGTAATGGAAGAATACTGAATATGCCTTAATATCACTTCTTAATGTGACTTTGCAGTATTTTTGTAAGCACCAATGTAGAGACACTTAACATTATATGATTAAGTTAGCATGTTTTAAACATTTTGATTTTTTTTCTGAACAGCAATAAATCAGCATGTTTCTAGATAATGCTGAGGAAGAGTAATATCTACAAAACGAAAGTTTTAACATTTGCCTAATATTATGCCCTTGCTATAAAATTTCCTTTCCATTCAACTTCAACATAGGAATCATTTTTAAGCAGAGAAAATAGGCATGAAAACCAAATGCAAAGCAGCAGAGGCTCAGAGTGAATGTTTGTTCTAATGAGAATTTAACTTCTGCTTTTGTCAGATAATTAAGTTCTTAAAGCTATAACTGACTATTAAGCCAAGGAATAGTCCAAGAAAAGCTATAATAAATTCCTCCAGGAATCTAGAAAAGAATTTCCCTGTAACCTTTGTGCATTTTCTCATTGTTAAAGAGGTCATAGTTTCTCTGGAGCCAGAAGTACACCCATATTGCATGCCTCATCAATTCTGAGTCTGTGTACAGACCTGCAATTAATATCTAGGATGATGTTAGAAACATTAACAAAAACTCACTTGATCTAGCTAAGCTCATTTGTTGGGCCTTCAAGGTTAAACTAGTCTAATTAAAGGTGGTGGTGAATTTTAAATTACTTTTGCATCCATTCTTCTACCCTCCAGACATTCTTCAAAAGACCTGAATGTTAACACTATCTTCAGGCTCCCTTTTAATGGCATAAACCTTACATAGAGTGGGACAGCTCATGCAAAAAACCAGAAGCAGTCAAACTACCTAATGTCATGAGAAATGATTAATTTGTTTCCTTGAACAAGAGAACAGATAAGCATTTGGTTGACCTAATCCATTGAGGGTCACTGGGATGGGATATTTTCCCCTAAACGTTTTTCAGAACCTTGAACACAATACTTCAATTCAGATGTGGTTATAGGGGGAAAAAAAGAATACACTGAAGATGGATTTTTAAATACTATACATTTCTATAATTTGCTCTTAAGTAGATTTAGATTGTGATGATGGAACAATCAAAATCAGATACCAAAGAACGAATATGCTATGAAGTTGGGAATCAGTTTAGAATCTTACGGAAATTAAAATTGTCAGATGATACTCCTTCTTACTTCTCATTTGGATTAAGTGGGATCCTCACACACTGAAGTTTTACTGGATTCTTGAGTGTTTGAGGTAGATACTGATGTGACATTGAACTGATACCAGGGTTGCAGTGGAGTTTGAAAGATAGAGGCAAAACAGTATCAAAATCTAGGCATAGACTACTGGCTTCCACTTAAAACGAAGAGTAGGAAATATCATTGCTCCCATGTAACAACAAGAAAAAGGTGGATAATCTACAAAATCATAACTTTTCCTGAAAATGTCTGAGAACTGTGATGGGAGGACAGCCAACTTGCTTAAAATTTAAGGAAATACAGGCACCTCCAAGGAAACATAGCACATGGTCAGACTCATGTTAAGCACAGCACTGGAGGAAGACCAGGCTGCCATGCCAGCAGTTAAGAATTCACATATATATGTATATATATACAAATTGTTAAAAGTTGAGTATGAATCAGGGTGATAGTATAGAAATCCCTTAGATCTGTAGACATAATGGTAGTTTTTAACCCAATCCCAGACTCTTCTCCACAGAACATCACTGAACATTCAGGAGAAAGAATGTGGGCAGGGTGGGTATTGGATAAGACCTCCACCAGTGGTGCCTGATTGGGGAAGGGGAGTGGACACTACTGCAGAAAAGCCATAAATCCCTGCAGAAAGCCCCTTCTGGATGATCACTCAAGGATAAAAGCTTTAAGCTGCCATGGAAAGATAAACAAATCTGTCATACCCAAGACAAATGTCAAGACCCACTGCAGCTGGGGAGTGAGAAGTAACATAAAATTCTACCAGTGAGAAAGTGGCATAAAACTACCCTTGTCCAGACTACAAGATAACTCCTACCATTAAGGGAAACTGAGAAGTCCATTACAGAGATCTAGGGACTCAGGGCCTGCCTGTGTCTGAGTCTGGACCAGGACAACAGAGCATACCTCCACTCCAGTACAGGCTAGCAAACAAGGTAACAGCCTTCTGCTGGGGGAAGAACAAAAGCATGAGGCAGGCCCTCTCTGAAAGAATCATGAGAAAAAGCTTAAAATGAGTATGAAACCAAACAAGAAAAACCCTTCAGCAATCCAGACCTCTCCTTGTATACTAGTTAACACTAAATAAATTATAAAGCCAGCCGTACACCCAAGTAACCATAATAACAGCAACACTCAAATTTAGGTCAACCTCTGACTACACCAGTTCAATTCCCCCAGTGTAAAGTCATAAGGCACAATGAGCCATGCCTATACTCAGACTTAAACAAAAATTACCTCAGTCTCTATTTTTCAACATATGATGTCTAACTTTCAATCAAATATTACAAGACACACTAAAAAGCAAGAAAAAAATGACCTACTATGAAGAGGCAAAGCACTTAACAGATTCAGACTTAGATATCGGCACAACTATTAGAACTACCAGATAAAGAGTTTAAAATAATTATAATTAACATAAAGACACTAGTAGAGAAGATGTACAGTGTGTATGATGAAAAGCATAAATGAGAAATTGAAACTATGAGAATAAGATTCTAACAGTTTTCGACATCGAATATCTAAACTTTAAACACCGAAGATAAAGAGAAAGTTTTGGAGAGTAGTCCCACCCCCTGCACCCAGAATGGAGCCCGTGTTTCTGCAGAGCTGGAACTCCTGGCTCAGGGTCTCTTCCCTCTGCCGTCACTGAACTGCCCCAGAGCCGAAGAGGAGGGCAGCCTCACTGAGGCAGCCGGCTCTGGAGGGGCCGCACCAGCCAAAGCCGCGACATCCTGGGGACAGCGGGCTGGAACCCTCAGTAATGTTTTCAATAGTGGCTGCACTGATTTACATTCTTAGCAACAATGCAGGCCACACCGCACAGCATGGGGGACCCTAGTTCCCTGACCAGGGATTGAACCCACACCCCCTGCAGTGGAATCGCAAATTCCCAACCACTGGACTGCCAGGGAAGTCTCTGTCCTTTATTATAAAAAGAGGAGCTTCAAGATAGCAGAAGAATAAGGCTCAGAGATCACATTCCTCCCCACAAATACATCAGAAATACATCTACATGTGGAACAGCTCCTACAGAATACCTACTGAACGCTGGCAGAGGTCCTCAGACCTCCCAAAAGGCAAGAAACTCCCCATGTACCTAGGTAGGGCAAAAGAGAAAAGAAAAAACAGAGACAAAAGAATAGGGAAGGGACCTGCACCTAGGGGAAGCAGCTGTGAAGGAGGAAAGGTTTCCATACACTAGGAAGCCCCTTGATGGGCAGAGACTGCGGGTGGCGGAGGGGGGAAGCTTCGGAGCCACAGAGGAGAGGGCAGCAACAGGGGTGCAGAGGGCAAAGCGGAGAGATTCCCGCACAGAGGATTGGTGCCGAGCAGCACTCACCAGCCCAAGAGGCTTGTCTGCTCACCCACCAGGGCAGGCAAGGGGTGGGAGCTGAGGCTTGGGCTTTGGAGGTCAGATTCCAGGAAGAGGACTCGGTTTGGCTGCATAAACACAGCCTGAAGGGGGCTAGTGCACCACAGCTATCCAGGAGGGAGTCCGGGAAAAAGTCTGGAGCTGCCGAAGAGACAAGAGACTGTCTTGCCTCTGTTTTCTGGTGCGCGAAGAGAGGGGATTAAGAGTGCTGCTTAAAGGAGCTCCAGAGACGGGCGCAAGCCGTGGCTATCAGTGTAGACCTCAGAGATGGACATGAGATGCTAAGGCTGCTGCTGCAGCCACGAAGAAGCCTGTGTGCGAGCACAGGTCACTATCCACACCTCCCCTCCAGGGAGCCTGTGCAGCCCACCAATACCAGGGTCCCGTGATCCTGGGACAACTTTCCCGGAAGAGCACACGGCGTGCCTCAGGCTGGTGCAATGTCACGCCAGCCTCTGCCACCATAGGCTCGCCCCGAATTCCATACCCCTCCCTGCCTCCAGCCTGAGTGACCCAGAGGCCCCGAATCAGCTGTTCCTTTAACGCCATCCTGTCTGGGAGAGGAAAAGACACCCTAAGGTGACACTACACGCAGAGGCGGGGCCAAATCCAAAGCTGAACCCCAGGAACTGTGCGAACAAAGAAGAGAAAGGGAAGTCTCTCCCAGCAGCCTCACGAGCAGCAGATTATATCTCCACAATCAACTTGATGTGCCCTGCATCTGTGGAACACCTGAATACACAAGGAATCATCACAAACTGAGGAGGTGGACTTTGGGATCAATGATATTTTTTTTATTCCCTTTTTCTCTTTTTGTGAACGTGTATGTGTATGCTTCTGTGTGTGATTTTGTCTGTATAGCTTTGCTTTTATCATTTTTCCTAGGGTTCTGTCTGTCCATTTTTGTTGTTGTTGTTTTTAGTATAGTTTTTAGTGCTTGTTACCATTAGTGGATTTGTTTCTTGGTTTCGTGGCTCTCTTCTTTCTTTCTTTTTATTTTATTACTTAAACTTTTTTTAATAATTATTTTTATTTTAATAACATTTTTATTTTATTTTATCTTCTTCTTTCCTTTATTCCTCCCTTTTATTCTGAGCCAAGTGGATGACAGGCTCTTGGTGCTCCACCCACGAGTCAGGGCTGTGCCTCTGAGGTGGGAGAGCCAAGTTCAGGACATGGGTCCACAAAAGACCTCCCAGCTCCATGTAATATCAAATGGCGAAAATCTCCCAGAGATCTCCATCTCAACGCCAAGACCCAGCTCCACTCAATGATCAGCAAGCTACAGTGTGAGACAGCCTATGCCAAACAACTAGCAAGAAAGAAACCCAACCCCACTCATTAGCAGAGAGGCTGCCTAAAATCATAATAAGGTCACAGACACCCCAAAACATACCACCAGACGAGGACCTGCTGACCAGAAAGACAAGATCCAGCCTCATCCACCAGAACACAGGCACTAGTCCCCTCCACCAGTAAGCCTACACAACCCACTGAACAAACATTAGCCACTGTGGGGAGACACCAAAAACAACGGGAACTGCAAACCTGCAGCCTGCGAAAAGGAGACAACAAACACAGAAAGTTAAACAAAATGAGAAGACAGAGAAACACATAGCAGATGAAAGAGCAAGGTAAAAACCCATCAGACCTAACAAATGAAGAGGAAATAGGCAGTCTACCTGAAAAAGAATTCAGTATAATGAGAGTAAAGATGATCCAAAATCTTGGAAATAGAATGGAGAAAATACAAGAAATGATTAACAAGGACCTAGAAGAATGAAAGAGCAAAAAACCAGTGATGAACAATACAATAAATGAAATAAAAAATTCTCCAGAAGGGATCAATAGCAGAATAACTGAGGCAGAAGAACAGATAAGTGAACTGGAAGATAAAATAGTGGAAATAACTACTCCAGAGCAGAATAAAGAAAAAAGAATGAAAAGAATTGAGGACAGACTCAGAGACCACTGGGACAACATTAAATGCACCAACATTCGAATTATAGGGGTCTCAGAAGAAGAAAAGAAAAAGAAACCGATTGAAAAAATATTTGAAGAGATTATAGTTGAAAACTTCCCTAATATGGGAAAAGAAATAGTTAATCAAGATCAGGAAGCACAGAGAGTCCCATACAGGATAAATCCAAAGAGAAACACACCAAGACACATATTAATCAAACTATCAAAAATTAAATAAAAAGAAAATATATTAAAAGCAGCAACAGAAAAACAACAAATAACACACAAGGGAATCCCCAGAAGGTTAACAGCTTATCTTTCAGCAGAAACTCTGCAAGCCAGAAGGGAGTGGAAGGACATATTTAAAGTGAAGAAGGGAAAAAAACTATAACCAAGATCACTCTACCCAGCAAGGATCTCATTCAGATTTGATGGAGAAGTTAAAACCTTTACAAACAAGCAAAAGCTGAGAGAGTTCAGCCACCAAACCAGCTTTACAACAAATGCTAGAGGAACTTCTCTAGGCAAGAAACACAAGAGAAGGAAAAGACCTACAATACCAAACCCAAAACAATTAAGAAAATGGGAATAGGAACATACATATCGATAATTACCTTAAATGTAAATGGATTAAATGCTCGAACCAAAAGTAACAGACTGGCTGAATGGATACAGAAACAAGGTCCATATATATGCTGTCGACAAGAGACCCACTTCAGACCTAGGGACACATACAGACTGAAAGTGAGGGGATGGAAAAGGATTCCATGCAAATGGAATTCAAAAGAAAGCTGAAGTAGCATTTCTCATGTCAGACAAAATAGACTAAAAACAAAGACTATTACAAGAGACAAAGAAGGACACTACATAATGATCAAGGGATCAATCCAAGAGAAACATATAATAATTGTAAATGTTTGTGCACCCAACACAGGAGCACCTCAATACATAAGGCAAATGCTAACAGCCATAAAAGGGGAAATTGACAGTAACACAATCATAGTAGGGGACTTTAACACCCCACTTTCACCAATGAACAGATCATCCAAAATGAAAGTAAATAAGGAAACAGAACCTTTAAATGATACATTAAACAGGATGGACTTAATTGATATTTATAGGACATTCCATCCAAAAACAACAGAATATACTTTCTTCTCAAGTGCTCATGGAACATTCTCCAGGATAGATCATATCTTGGGTTCCAAATCAAGCCTTGGTAAATTTAAGAAACTTGAAGTCATATCAAGTATCTTTTCTGACCACAACACTATGAGACTAGATATCAATTACAGGAAAAAAATCTGTAAGAAATACAAACATATGGAGGCTAAAAAACACACTACTTAATAACCAAGAGATCACTGAAGAAATTAAAGAGGAAATAAAAAAATACCTAGAAACAAATGACAATGAAAACACAACCACCCAAAACCTATGGGATGCAACAAAAGCAGTTCTAAGAGGGAAGGTTATAGCAATACAATCCTACCTCAAGAAACAAGAAACATCTCAAATAAACAACTAAACCTTACACCTAAAGCAATTAGAGAAAAAAAAACACCCAAAGTTAGCAGAGGGGAAATAAATCATAAAGATCAGATCAGAAATAAATGAAAAAGAAATGAAGTAAACGATACCAAAGATCAATAAAACTAAAAGGTGCTCCTTTGAGAAGATAAATAAAATTGATAAACCATTAGCCAGACTTATCAAGAAAAAAAGGGAGAAGACTCAAATCAATAGAATTAGAAATGAAAAAGGAGAAGTAACAATGAACACTGCAGAAATACAGAAGATCGTGAGAGATTACTACAGGCAACTGTATGCCAATAAAATGGACAGCCTGGAAGAAATGGAAAAATTCTTAGAAATGCACAACCTTCAGAGCCTGAACCAGAAAGAAACAGAAAATATGAATAGACCAATCACAAGCCCTGAAATTGAAACTCTGATTAAAAATCTTCCAACCAAAAAAAGCCCAGGATCAGATGGCTTCACAGGCGAATTCTATCAAACATTTAGAGAAGAGCTAATACTTATCCTTCTCAAACTCTTCTAAAATATAGCAGAGGGGGGAAAACTCCCAAACTCACTCTACAAGGCCACCAACACCCTGATACCAAAACCAGACAAAGATGTCACAAATAAGGAAAAATACAGGCCATTATCATTGATGAACATAGATGCAAAAAATCTCAACAAAATACTAGCAAACAGAATCCAACAGCACATTAAAAGGATCATACACCATGATCAAGTGGCGTTTATCCCAGGAATGCAAGGATTCTTCAATATACGCAAATCAATCAATGTGATACACCATATTAACAAATTGAAGGAGAAAAACCATATGATCATCTCAACAGATGCAGAGAAAGCTTTCGATAAAATTCAACACCCATTTATGATAAAATTCCTCCAGTAACTAGGCATAGAGGGAACTTACTTCAACATAAAAAAGGCCATATATGACAAAACCACAGCCAACACTGTTCTCAATGGTGAAAACCTGAAACCACTTCTACTAAGATCAGGAACAAGACAAGGTTGCCCCCTCTCACCATCATTATTTAACATAGCTCTGGAAGTTTTAGCCATAGCAATCACAGAAGAAAAAGAAATAAAAGGAATCCAAATCGGAAAAGAAGAAGTAAAGCTGTCACTGTTTGCAGATGACATGATACTATACATAGAGAATCCTAAAGATGCAACCAGAAAACTACTAGAGCTAATCAATGAACTTTTTAAAGTAGCAAGATACAAAATTAATGCACAAAAATCTCTTGCATTCCTATAAACTAATGATGAAAAATCTGAAAGTGAAATTAAGAAAACACTCCCACTGCAACAAAAAGAATAAAATACCTAGGAATAAACCTACCTAAGGAGACAAAAGACCTGTATGCAGAAAATTATAAGACACTGATGAAAGAAATTAAAGATGATACAAACAGATGGAGAGACATACCATGTTCTTGGATTGGAAGAATTAACATTTGAAAAAGACTATACTACCCAAAGCAATCTACAGATTCAATGCAATCCCTATCAAACTATCAATGGCATTTTTCACAGAACTAGAATAAAAAATTTCACAATTTGTATGGAAACACAAAAGACCCCGAATAGCCAAAGCAATCTTGAGAAAGAAAAACAGAGCTGGAGGATCAGGCTCCCGGACTTCAGACTATACTACAAAGCTCCAGTCATCAAGACAGTACGGCACTGGCACCAAAACAGAAATATAGATCAATGGAACAGGATAGAAAGCACACAGATAAACCCATGCATATATGGTCACCTTATCTTTGATAAACAGGGAAGAATATACAGTGGAGAAAAGACAGCCTCATCAATAAGTGGTGCCGGGAAAACTGGACAGCTACATGTAAAAGAATGAAATTAGAACACTCCCTAACACCATACACAAAAATAAACTCAAAATGGGTTAAAGTCCTGTGTAAGGCCAGACACTATCAAACTCTTAGAGGAAAACATAGGCAGAACACTCTATGACATAAAACACAGCAAGATCCTTTTTGACCCACCTCCTAGAGAAATGGAAAGAAAAACAAAAATAAACAAATGGGACCTAATGAAACTTAATAGCTTTTGCACAGCAAAGGAAACCATAAACAAGACAAAAAGACAACCCTCAGAATGGGAGAAAATATTTGCAAATGAAGCAACTGACAGAGGATTAATCTCCAAAATATACAAGCAGCTCATGCAGCTCAATATCAAAAAAGGAAACAATCGAATCCAAAAATTGGCAGAAGACCTAAATAGACATTTCTCCAAAGAAGATATACAGATTGCCAACAAACATATGAAAGAATGCTCAGTATCTTTAATCATTAGAGAAATGCAAATCAAAACTACAATGAGATATCATCTTACACCTGTCAGAATGGCCATCATCGAAAAATGTAGAAACAATAAATGCTGGAGAGGGTGTGGAGAAAAGGGAACCCTCTCGCACTGTTGGTGGGAATGCAAATTGATACAGCCACTATGGAGAACAGTATGGAGGTTCCTTAAAAAACTAAAAGTAGAACTACCATACAACCCAGCAATCCCACTACTGGGCATATACCCTGAGAAAACCATAATTCATAAAAGATTCATGTACCACAATGTTCACTGCAGCTCTATTTACAATAGTCAGCACATGGAAGCAACCTAAGTGTCCATCAACGGATGAATGGATAGAGAAGATGTGGCACATATATACAATGGAATATTACTCAGCCATAAAAGGAAACGAAATTGAGTTATTTGTAGTGAGGTGGATGGACCTAGAATCTGTCATACAGATTGAAGTAAGTTAGAAAGAGAAAAACAAATACTGTATGCTAACACATATATATGGAATCTAGGAAAAAAAAAAAAAGGTCACGAAGAACCCTGGGGCAAGACGGGAATAAAGATGCAGACCTACTAGAGAATGGATTTGAGGATATGGGGAGGGGGAAGGGTAAGCTGGGACAAAATGAGAGAGTGGCATGGACATATATACACTACCAAATGTAAAATAGATAGCTAGTGGGATAGCTAGTGGGAAGCAGCTGCATAGCACAGGGAGATCAGTTCGGTGCTCTGTGACCACCTAGAGGGGTGGGATAGGGAGGATGGGAGGGATGGAGATGCAAGAGGGAAGAGATATGGGGATATGTGTATATGTATGATTGATTCACTTTGTTATAAAGCAGAAACTAACACACCATTGTAAAGCAATTATATTCCAATAAAGATGTTAAAATAAGTAAATAAATAAAGAGAAAGTTTTGAAGGCAATGAGAGAAAAAGGTGCATTATGTTTAAAGAAATGGTGATAAGAATTATATCTGACTTCCTGTTAGAAAATATGAAAGTCAGAGTACAATGAATTGGCATGATTAAAGTTCTTGTAAAAATCTGTCAATCCTGAAATCTAAATCCTAAATTTAGAATCCTGAATTCTAAATTTAGTGAAAATATTCTTCAAAAATGCAGAAGCCATAATGGCAGCTTTAGACAAATAAAAACTACTATAATTCATTAGCAACAGCCTTATACTTCAAGAAATGTTAAAGAAAATTCTTCAGCCATAAGGAATATTATAAAAGATAGACACATCTAAACAAAGATATACTTGAAATAAACATACTAGACATTTTTTCTTATTTTAATTTCACTAAAGTATTATTTCCTGTCTATAGAAAAATAAGGAGGAATATAATTAGGTTTATAGTGTTCAAGATTAAAATATTTTATAAAGGCACAAAAGATGGAAGTAATTGCACACCTATTGGTGTAGGGTTCTTATACTACATCTGAAGTAGTATAATATCATTCAAAGAGAGACTGCAGTTAATTAATATTATAAACACTGACAACAATTGAAACATAAAAATTAGCTATAAATAATAAGCCATAGTGAGGATTAAATGTAATCATAAAAATAATCAAAAGCAGGCAGAAAAAGGAGAGAATGGAACAGAGAACTGACAGAACATATAAAAAAACAACTGGAAAATGGTAGATTTTAATCCAACCACACCAATTAGTATAAGGAATATTATTGGTCTAAACACAGGGACTGTAAAATTGTATGAAGTAACAAGACCCAAATATATACTCTTTATAAGAATCTAAGTTAAAGAATACAATAGATTAAAAATAAAGAATAAATATCGTTATATGATGTAACTCCTAATTAAAGAAAAAAAGAGAGGGAGTGATAATGGTAATACAAGACAAAATATATTTCAGAATAAGAAATATTACCAGAGTAAAGAGAAACATTGCATCATGATATAGAGAAAATATACCAAGATCACATAAAAGTTGTAAATGTGTATAAATTTAACAGTAGAGTTTCAAAGTACATGAAGCAAAAAAAAACTGATAGAACTCAAGGGAGACATAAAAAAATACAATTATTGTTGAGGTTGCAGCACTCCATTACAGCAATAGAAAAAGTAGACAAAATCAGTAAGAATGTAAAAGATCTGAATAACACTACCAAAGAAACTGACTTAATTCAAAACTGATAACACTACAAAACAGCAGCAAAATAGATCTTTCCTCAAGAGCACATGGAATATTCACAAATGTAGACAACATTCTAAGCCATTGAAAAAGCTCGAAAAGTTTAAAAAAGAATACAATGTATAGTTTCTACTATAACATAATTAAATCAGAAGTCAAAAATATAAAATTCCCAATATTTTGAATTTTAAAATACTTAAATAGAATGAAAATTAAAGTATGAAATTTAAATATGTGTGACACAGTTAACATAGTGCTTAATATACAGCATTAAGTGCTTATGTTATGATTATATTATAAAGGAAGAATGGCTTCAAATCAATGAAGTTTCTACTTTATAAAACTTTAAAAGAAGAACAAATCAAACCAAAAGCAAGCAACAACAACAAAAAAACAATAGAGAAAAGCAGAAATCAATGAATTTATTTAAAAAGAGGAAAATTAGAGAAAATCAATACAAACAAAAGCTGATTATTTGAAAGAGAACAAGGAAAATAGTAAAAAAAAAAAAGCAAACAATAAAGAAAAAATGAAACAAAATAAAAGTTACTAGTGTCAGGAAAGAAATACACTGCTCTCTATACTCACTAAAAGCTCTACAATCATTTAAAGTGTAATACAGAATGATAACAAAAAATGTATGCCTCAAATTCTGAGAATTTAGATGAAATGGACAAATTTCTTGGAAGACACAAACTACCAAGCTACTTTATAAGAAGTGCATCATCTGAACAGTCCTATATATGTTAAAGAAATTAAATGTGTAATTTTAAAACCTCCAGATGGTCTCCAGATCATTGTTTCAAAGCAGTATTTAAACTTTACCAAGATCACTTTAAATAGACATCCAGAATTGAGAATCCCTGCTCTGGGCTCTTTATCAATTATGGATGGGGGTAATTGGCGAGCCATGCAGAGATCATCAGAATTACTAAAATATTTTGGAGTAGCTGGGCTGGTCCACTAATTTCAAAAAATGAAGTTGAGGCATTTGTTTCAGGATAGAGCTAGCAGGCTAAATTGACAAGTAAGAATGTCCCAGGGTATTTGACTGCATCAATGGTTTTCAAGCAAGGATGCAATACAGTAAGAACCTCTAGGGGTGACACACAGGCATCAGTAATTTTTAAGCTCTCCAGGTGTTTTCAATACATAGTCAATTTTGAGAAATACTGAGCTGAAAAGTGGAGAATTTTAATGAGGTTAGAGTTAAATCATCTTTATAAACACAGATTAGTAACATGTTTTAAAAGGCAGTATTTTATATTAGAAAGCCTTCCTTACCTCAGTTATAAACAAAAGCATCAACTTGACTACAGGCTTCCCACAGACTGAGAAGAGAAGCTATCAGACTAAACGTCCCTGCCCAACTATCTACTCAATATTCCAAGAGTCCCTTTCCCTGTGAGAATCCTGCCATGGACACAGCTCAATGAATGTCAAGGGATTCCATGTCAGATACAATCAAAATAAAAACATGATAGCAGTGCCATAGCACAAATAAGCAAAACAAATGATCTTGAAGATAAGAAGCAATGCAGCAAGGGAAAAAAGAAAACAGGCAAATATTCTAATCCGTGTTTTCAAAACCAAGTGTGCATTCAATGTAAAACAATAAACAAAGAATTCAAGTAATTAAAAATGAGCAAGAGCTGTATATTATATTGAAAACTACACGTCCTTACAGAGAGAAGTGGAAGAAAAACTAAATAAATGGTCAAATACACTATGCCCAAATATAAAAAAAACTCAATAATGTGTAAATATCAATTTTCCTCCAATTGTTTTAAAGATTCAATCTAATCCCACCATAAATACAATAGGCATTTTTGTAGAAATTCATGAAATGTTTCTAAAATTTGTATAAAAATAAAAAAGACCTAGAATAGACAAAACAATTAGGTGGAAGAACAAACATTAGAGAACTAGAACTATCTGATTTCAGGAATTAAAAAGCTACAGTAATCAACACAGTGTAGTGCTGATGTAAAGACAGACAAATTGGTGAATATAACAGAATAGAGATACATACATATTTGAGAAAGACTGAAATACAAGTCCAAGGACAACGAATGCTTTTCAACAAATGCAGCAAGAACAATGTTCCATGAACATCCATGTCCCCTCTTCCCTAAAGGATGGGGGTAAACTCCAATGCATACTTCTCACCTATGCAAAAATTAACTGAAATTGATCCTACACCTAAATTTAAAATCTAAACTCTAAAATTTAGAAGAAAATCTTTGTGACTTTGAGTTAGATGAAGATGTCTTAGATATAACATAAAAGTACAATCCATCAAAGAAAAATACTGATAAAATTGACTTCATTAAAATTTAAAACTGCTCCTTGAAATACACCACTAAGAAAATGAAAGGATAAGTCACAGACTGTGAGGAAAATGTTTGCAAATTATATATCTGATAAAGAACTTGTATTCAAAATAAAGAGCTCTGTGATCTCAACGATGCTTAAATGAACAACCCCGTTTAAAAAAATGGACAGAGTTTTTTTTTTTTTTAAAGCTACTTCACAAAAGAAGATACGTGGATGTAAAATATATGTTAAAAAATGCTCAAGAAGGGGCTTAAGAAAACTTCTGGAAAAAAGAGATAGGCTCATTATCTTGATAACAGTGATAGTTTCTTGGGTGCATGAGTATGTGAAACTTACAGTACACTTTACTATGGGTAATTATATATCAATTATACCTCAATGAAACTAATAAAAAGTCAAATATTTAAGAAAAACCATCTAAATAATGGGTGCAATACCATCTATAGCTTCCAAATCATTCCATCTATAGCTTCATTCCATCTATAGCTTTCCATCAATAGTGAAAAACAGTATATGTAGGAAATTTTGTCAATATTCCAGAAAACATAAAAGGAGAAATTAGTAGAGAAACAGTATAGATGACATAAAACAAAAAACTTATTTAACATTCAAATCATATTCAACCCATCACTATGTTCAATCAATAATACCTCCAAATTATATTTTATGTAATTTAATACCTAAGTGAAGTCTTAAAATCTTTTCCAATTCACAAACTATGAGCCATAGATGATTGGACTCTGGAAATAAAATTAATTAAAGAAAACAACTTTTTCTCACAGAAGTTACAATACATGTTAGTATATGAGGAATCTATTCTTCCAACATTAATTCATTTTGATCAAATAATTGAAGGTTTGACTTGAAACTGTATTGAATTGCATCAGCATCTTTGAAAAGCATAAAGATAAGGCTGCACCTAAAATAAAGGAACTTTTTAATTTATGAATTTTTTTTTGCTGAGATAAAATTGATATAAGGAAATAATTCAGCCAAAATATGGACTTCCTTTGAGAATACAGGCAACTATTTGGACGATATTATATTTTCTTACTATAAAAATAATATACAATGGAATATTACTCAGCCATAAAAAGAAATGAAATTGAGTTATTTGTAGTAAGGTGGATGGACCTAGAGTCTGTCATAAAGAGTGAAGTAAGTCAGAAAGAGAAAAACAAATACCGTATGCTAAGACATATATATGGAATCAAAAAAAAAAAAAGGTCATGAAGAACCTAGAGGCAAGACGGGAATAAAGACACAGACCTACTAGAGAATGGACTTGAGGACACGAGGAGGGGGAAGGGTAAGCTGGGACAAAGTGAGAGAGTGGCATGGACATATATACACTACCAAACGTAAAATAGATAGCTAGTGGGAAGCAGCCGCATAGCACAGGGAGATCAGCTCGGTGCTTTGTGACCACCTAGAGGGATGGGATAGGGAGGGTGGGAGGGATGGAGACGCAAGAGGGAAGAGATATGTGTATATGTATAATTGATTCACTTTGTTATACAGCAGAAACTAACACACCATTGTAAAGCAACTATACTCCAATAAAGATGTTAAAAAATAAAAATAAAATAAATCTGGGGAAGTTGATTGACGAGGGGGTAATGATGGCACTCTGACAATGCTGTCATGCAACTCTCAGGTATAAACTCTCACATCTGGGATTAGAGAGAATAAGATAACCATCATTTTGCCCACAGTTTCACTTTAAAGCAAGTACTTAATGTCTGAAAGATGCAATTTCTTTGCCTGAAAATGATCCTTACACCTCTAACATCTGTAATTCCCAAACATTATGACACAGTGATCATAAGTATCATCCCAATTTGAGTAACATGGGTTGTTTTTTATAATTGTCATGAGTACACACACTATCATTATAAATGGAAAAAGACTCAAAGTCTCACCTCATGCACAGAGTAAAGCAATGTTTTGCATCACATTGCTAAAAATGAGGACGGATCAGTGAAGGAATGACACAAGGACAATGATGAGAGTCAGATATGGTAATATTTCATATTATTTAAGTACTTTATGTAGCCACATTCATGGAGGTAAATATCCCAGAAGCCATTGAATGTTCTGGAGCCAAGGCAGAGCCATTAGAGGGTGACCAAAGGAAAAAAAAAAAGCAACATAGAAATGAGAAGTCTCTCAGGAAAAATGCCACAGTATAGGGACTGATTTTATAGAAAAATATAAATAGATGGGATATTTGAATAAATGGCTTTTTTGGGTTGTTGTTGATCTATAAAAGAAATAATTAAATACGAAGTGGTTACTGTGTTTAACCCCTGGTCTCTAAGATTGTTCATATGAATTCTCCTATTCAGTTCCATTTAATTGTATTTAATAAGCAACACAGAATTCAGAGAAAATATAAACTAGAGGAAACCACAAATCTGCTAATGCCTTGTTTGGTGTGTAAGAATGTTTTTGATATTATAGAATGAAATGTAAATTAGATGATCTCTGTAAAGTGTGAGCATGCAAAAGTCATGCCCTTTATACCTGGTCCCCCTCCCTCTCCAGAAGATATTCTATAGAAGAGTATCTAGAAATGTTGAGAAATTTTGGTTTAAAAACATATTATATCATTTGAAACAAGAAAATACAGCCATGCAATTTGTATAAACTGTAACCTGATAAGAAAATGAGTAAAATCTAAGGAGAATTCACATTACACATTTAATCAGCCAACTCCTCTCTTTACTCTCTCATAAAAATGGCATTGACAGTAACAAAATGACATAAAAAAAGGAGAAAATCCTACACAATCCATAAATGGAATACCTATCTTCTTGGTTAAGACGTTTTTTTCTTTTGCTCAAAAAACTACAGATAATAGACTCTAAGTTCAGTCTCTATGGTAAGTTTCTCTATTTCCAGAGACACCTTCTACAAGAAAAAGAATCCCCTTCTAACTGATGGGTGAATTCATTAAAGTTGCAATACAGTATCTTCACTATCCCACTCAAACTCTCAAAATAATTGTACTTTCTACCAAAGAGATCATACAGTCAACTTCTCAAGTCATTTGTCCCTCAGCCAGAAGTTGTTACCTAAATAGCCAGAGATTTAATTTTAGGTTTTCAGCAGATGCCACATCCTAAGGATATGAAATAAAAGTGACAAAACTAAAATTTGATGTTCTGGTTCTTCAACTTACTTGTATTTAATTAAATATTTCATTATATCCCATAAATAAGTCAAATTCTAACTTAGTGAAGAGATTTTTTTAAATTGCTTTCAGATGTAGAATATCTATTGGTCTTTTTCATCCATGATACATTTGGTCAAATATGATTAAACCTGTAAAGAATCACATATCTTTTAAAAAACTTTTAAAGCATAATTTTGTTTTCAAGATAGCTTGATTAAGTACATGCCATCTGAGGAAAGGAACTTAAAAAATTCAAAGATAATTCTATCAATAAAAATCGGATGTAAAATAAATAAACATGAAATAAAATGTGAGGTTATACCAACATCAAATAAATGTTACTTTTTAATAAAGAAGCATCCTTTTCTAAGTTCTTATTTAGATCAGAAGTGTTTATGTTCCACATGAACAATTAATTCGCCAGTGTTAAAAAGGGCACTTCATTAAAATTTGTTATACACAGTTGAATAGCAATAAACAATATTGGAATTTTAATATAGTTAAACTTAATTGTATTACAACTCCAGTAATCATTAAACTACAGATATTAAGGAGACATTTATTATATAGAGCAACTCTGTAACAAAATATATAATAGGTATGTTATAATATAAATTAACTAAAGAGACAAATCATACCTACTGTATGCTTATATTGCTTCTGAATTCTCTGACAGATTTTCTTCAGCTCAATAAGATAGAACAAACATTAGAGTGAAAAAAATTTCTATTGAGCCAAATTATTTATTTAACAAATATTGTTGCCATGTTCTTTCTAGGTGCTGAGCTATAGCAATAACATAACATGTGTCCTCATAGATTGTATATTCTAATGGACAAAAATTTGGTATATTAGCTAGAGTGGTAAGAGATGACTGGGAACTTCAGTTTTAGGGGCATGATCAGGCATTTGGTTTTGGATTTGTTATACTGACAATGTCTATTAGTCATCAAACTGGAGATGCTTAGTAGATATTTGTGTCTGGAGATCAGATTACATTACAAACAAAGTGTGTACATTTGAGAGTCACTATCATGGATAGGTAAGGTTTGAAGCCATGATATTGGATGAAATGAGGGAATTAATAGAGATAGAAACAGTGGTCTGAGGACCAAGATTGATGGCACTCCAAGGTAAGAAATCAGGTAGATATGGTGAAACCAGTAGAGACAACTTGGAAAGCATAGCCAGTGACATAAATGCAAATTATTCCATGATCATTTGTTTAAAAAAATTATCCTTTCTCCACTGAATTGCCTTTATATCTTTGCCACAAATCAGTTCATAAAGGTCTAGATCCAGATAGCTGTGAGTATTTCCAGATTCTCTATTGTTCCATTAATCCATATTTCTATTTTGTGAAAATCACACTTTCTTGATTACTGTGACTTTTAATAACCTTTGCTATCAGATAATATAGCTTTATTATTTTTCAAAGTTGTTTTGGCTATTCCAGAATGTTTGCACTTCTATGTGAGTTTACAATCAGCTTGCCAATTTCTACAAAACAAAACAAAAACACTTGTTGGATTTTTAATTGGGATTCATTTGAATCTATAGATCAATGTCAGGAAAATTAACATCTAATGAATATTCCAATTAATGAACACAGTGTATCTCTTTATTTAGATACTCTTTCATCTTTTCTCAGTAATGCTTAATAAATTTCACCATGATGGTGTTATACATTATTTGTAAGATATGCCATAAAGTAGTGAATAATTTGATGCTTTTTTGAATATTTCATATTTCAACATCTCATTGTTTATTGGTTGTACATAGACATACAGATGACTTTTGTTAGAGTGTATTTTGCAACTTTACTAACCTAATTAGAATATTTCTAGTAGAGTCCCTGGATTTCCTACATAGATGAACATGCAGTCTGCAAGTAATGAGAATTTCACTTCTTCTCTTTCAATATATAGGCCTTTTGTTCATTTAATTTGGATTTATTGAATCCTCTGTTGATTTCCTTTTTTATATCTCATTAATTTCTCCTCCTTACTATTTCCTTCTTTCTCTTTCTTTGGTGTAATTTGTGTTTCATTTTCTATTACTACCATATAGAAGCTGAGGTGTTTAATGTTACAAATTTTCCTCTGTGTACTACTTTTATATACCTGACATTTTTAAGGCATTATATTCATATATTCTTTTATTTCATATTTTTCTCTAATTTGCCCACCCCCTTTTTTCTTCTTTAACTTTTGGGTTATTTAGAAGTATATTGTTTAGTTTCCAAATATTTGGGGATTTTCCAGATATCTTTTTTTAACTAATTTCTGATAGAATTTATTGTGGTAAAAGAACATGCTTTACATGAAATTAATCCTTTAAAATGTAATTTGTATGGCCATTGGTCAAATCTTTTATACATTTATTATTAATTTTCTGTCAACTTGTTCTATGAATCATTGAGAGAGAAATGATAAAATTTCCAACTATTACTAGGGATTTACGCTTTCTTTGCAGATCTCTCAGTTTTTGTTTTGTGTATATCTGGGCTCTATTATAGGAGTTTGCAAATGTTTAAAATGGTTATGTCCTCTATCTCTGGTTACTTTTTTGGGGGCTCTGAAATCTACTTTGTGTACTATGGGTATAACTACTCCAGATTTATTGTTTGGTGTTAACATGGTATATTTTTTCCATACTTTTCTTGCAACTTATTTGTGTCTTGAACTTAACAATTTGTTCCTTGTAAGCATTATACATTTAAATTTTGCTTTTTTAAAAAAATTAAATTGGCAACATCTGACTTCTAGTTGTTATATTTAGATTATTTAAATTTAATATGATTACTTACATGGTTTAAATCTGTCATCTTGCCATTTGTTTTCTATACATCTATTCTGCTTTGTTCCTTTTAGCTTCTTTTTCTTATACTTTTGGATTAACTGAGTAATTTTTATGATAGCAATTTATCTCCACTATTGGTTCATTAGTAATAACTTATTTTTCCCCTATTTCATTGGTGACTTAGGGCATATAGTGCATATGTTTAACTTATTAAAGTCTACCGTCAAGAAATATTATACCTATTCACATATTATACAGGAAACTTACTAAAGTGCACTAACATTTTTCCCTTCCAGTCTTTGTGTAATTGTTGTCATACAATTTAAAACTGCTTATGTTATAAACCCCAAGATACACTGTTATTGTCTTTGCTTTATACAATTCATTACTTCTTAAAAAGATTTCCTTAAGTAAGTAAAAATGTACTTTATTTTTACTCACATATTTAATGTTTCTGGTTCTCTACATTCTTTTGCATAAAATCAGAGTTCCATCTGACATCATTTTCCTTTGTCTGAAAGACTCACCATTTTGACTTCATCCATCATCATTCAGTTGACTCCCTTTACCCATTTTGACCTCTCTGCAACTTATCCTCTGGTAATCACTACTCTGTTCATTGTAACTATGTGTTTCTTTTTGTTTGGTTTGGTGTGTTCATTTATTTTGTTCTTTGTTTGTTTTTTATTATATTTCACATATGAGTGAAATCATAGTATTTGTCTTTCTCGTCTGACTTATTTCACTTCGTGTAACACCCTCAAGGTCCATTCATGTTGTTACAAACGGCAAGATTTAATTTTTTTTTTATGGCTGAGTAGTATTATGCTGTATGTGTGTATGTGTGTGTGTGTGTGTGTGTGTGTGTGTGTGTGTATACACACCGCATCTTTATCCATTCATCTGTTGATGGACACTTAAGGTTGTTTGTATATCTTGATGATTATAAATAATGTTGTGATGAACATAAGGGTGCATATATCATTTTGAATTAATGTTTTTGTATTCTTCAGATAAATACCCAGAAGTAAAACAGCTGGATCATATGGTAGTTCTATTCTTAATTTTTTTGAGCAATCTCCATACTGTTTTCCATGGCAGATGCCCCAATTTACATTCCTGCCAGTGATACATGAGAGTTTCCCTTTCTCCACACCTTTGCCAATAGTTGTTATTCCTTGCCTTTTTGATAACAGCCTTTCTCACAGGTATGAAGTGATACCTCATCATGGTTTTGATTTGCATTTCCCTAATAATTAGTGATGCTGGACATCTTTTCATCTGCCTATTGGCCATCTGTATGTCTTCTTTGGAAAAATGTCTATTCAGCACCTCTGCCTATTTCTTAACAGGATTGTTTGTTTTTGTTGTTGTTGTTGAGTTGTATGAGTACTTTACATATTTTGGCATATTAACTCCTTATCAGACATATGAATGCAAGTATCTTCTCCCATTCAGTAGATTTTCTTTTCATTTTGTTGATGGTTTGCTTTGCTGTGCAGAAGCTTTTTAGTTTGATGTAGTCCCATTTGTTCATTTCTCCTTCTGTTTTCCTTGTCTGAGGAGGCATACCCAGAAAGATATTGCTATGAACAATGTAAAAGAGTATACTCCCTATGTTTTCTTCTAGAAATTTTATGGTTTCAGGTCTTATATTTAAGTCTTTGATCCATTTTGAGTGGTTTTTGTGTATGATGTGAGATAGTGGTCTAGTTTCATTCTTTTGTATGTGGCTGTCCAGTTTTCCCAACACCATTTATTGAAAAGACTATTGCTTCTCCACTGTATATTCTTTGCTCTTTGATTGTAAATTGTCTATATATGTGTGGGTTTATTGCTGGGCTCTCAGTTCATTCCATTGAACTATGTGTCTGTTTTTTCTACCAATATCATGCTGTTTTGATTACTATTGCTTTGTGATATAGTTTGAAATCAGAGACTATGATACCTTCAGATTTGTTCTTCTTTCTCAGGATTGCTTTGGCTATTCAGGCTCTTTTGTGATGCCATATACATTTTAGGATTTTTTGGTTCTATTTCTGTGAAAAATGTCATTGGGAGTTTGATAGGGATTGTACTGAATCTGTAGATTGCTTCATGTAATATGGACCTTTTAGCAATGCTAATTCTTTCAATCCATGTTGCATCTATGCTAATCAGAGATACTGGTCTGTAATTTTTTTGTGTGTGTTGTCTTTGTCTGATTTTGATATCAGGGTAATGTTGTTCTCAAAAATAAGTTAGGAAGTGTCCCCTCCTCTTCAATTTTTTGGAAGAGTTTGAGAAGGACAGGTATTAAAATCTTCTTTGAATGGTTGGTAGAATTCCCCTGTGAAGCCATCTGTTCCTGGACTTTTGATTTGGGGGAAAGTATTTGATTACTGTTTCAATCTCCTTTTTAGTGACTGGCCTACTCAGATTTTCTGTTTCTTAATGATTCAGTCTTCGGAGGTTGTATGATTCTAAGAACTTGTCCATTTCTTCTAGGTTGTCCAATCTATTGGTGTATAGCTCTGCAAACTATTATTTTATAATCCTTTGTATTTCTGTAGTATCTGTTGATATTTCTCCTCTTTCATTTTTTATTTTATTCATCAGGGACTTCTCTCTTTCCCAGTAAGTCTAGCTAAAGTTTTGTCAATTTTGTTTATCTTAAAAAAGAACAGCTCTTATTCTCATTGATATTTTCTACTGTCTTTTTAGTCCCTATTTCATTATTGCCACTGTGATCTTTATTATTTCTTCCTTCTATTGACTTTGAATTACTTTTGTTCTTCTTTTAGTAGTTATTTAAAGTGTAAGGTAAGTTTGTTTACTTGAGAGTCCTCTTGTTTTGAAGTAGGACTGTACTGCTTTTGTTACACCCCATTGATTTTGGTACATCACATTTTCATTTTCATTTGTCTTCAGATATTTTTTTATTTCTTCTTTTATTTCTTCATTGACTTGATAGTTATCCAGTAACATGTTGTTCAGTCTTTACATATTTGTGATTTTTCCAGCTTTCTTCTTGTAGTTGATTTCTAGTTTCATACCGTTGTGATTATAAAAGATGCTTGATATGATTTCAGTCTTCTTAAATTCACTGAGACTTGTTTTATGTCCAAACATATGGTCTGTCCTTAAGAATATTCCATGTACACTTGAAAAAAATGTGTATTCTGCTGCATTTGGATGGAATGTTCTGCATATGTCTGTCAAGTTCATCTAGTCTAATGTTCCAATTAAGGCTGTTGTTTCCTTGTTGACTTTCTGCCTAGATGATCTATCCAATGATGTAGATGGAGGATCAAAGTCTCCTACTATTAAATTGTGTTGCTGTCAGTTTCTGCCTTTATGTCTGTCAATAATTGCTTTATATATTTAGGCACTCCTATGTTAGGCTCATATATACTAATAACTGTTATGTCTTCTTGATGAATTATACCTTTATCTTATATAATGTCCACCTTTGTCACTTTCTTTTTTTGACTTGAAGTCTATTTTGTCTGATATGAGCATTGCTACATCTGTTTTCTTGTGGCTGCCATCTGCTTGGAGTATTATCTTCCATGCCTTCACTTTCACCCTATATTTGTCTTTAAGACTGAAGTGAGTCTCCTGTAAGGAGCATATAGTTGGGTCTTGTTTAGTAATCCATTCAACCATTCTGTGTCTTGATTAGTGAATTCAATCCATTTACATTTAGGTGATTATTGACGGATGAAGACTTAGTACTTCCATTTTATCTTTTGTTTTCTGATTGTTCTATATCTCCATCATTTCTTTCTCCTTGTGTTTCTGTCTTCCATTTTAGTTTGGTGCTTTTCTATGATGTTTTTCTCAGTTTCTTCTTTTTTATGTTTTATATCTCTGCTTCAGATTTATGTTTTGTAGTTACCATGAGGTTTGCATAAAATGTCTAACAGAGATAATAATCTTTTTCACTAATAGCATCTTATCTTCATTTGCCTACACAGGTTCCTTCCTTTATCTCTTCCCCTTTTATATTTTTGCTCTCTCAAATTATCTCTTTTTATGTTGTGAGTCTTTACCAAACTGAAGTAGCTATAGTTATTTTTACTGCTTTTTTTCCTTTAACCGTTATGCTATAATAAAGTGTTTTAAAACCTATTCTGATATAGAGTTGCAATTTTCTGATTCTGTCTATTTATCACCTTACTGAAAGTTTTGAGTACTTCTGTCTTTTTGTTTTAGGCAGAAGAGCACCTTTCAACATCTCTTATAAGGCCAGTCTAGTGTTGATGAACTCCCTCAGCTTTCACTTGTCTCGGAAAACCTGTATTTCTCCTTCATATCTGAATGATAACTTCACTGGATAGAGTATTATTGGCTGACACGTTTTTATCTTTCAGTATTTTGAAAATGTATTTCCACTCTCTCCTGGTCTGTAGAGTTTCTGCTACGAAATCTGCTGATAACCTGATGGGGGTGCCTTTTTGGGTTACCAACCTTTACTCCCTGGCTGCCTTTAAAATTATTTATTTGTCAATGACTTTTGACAGTTTTAATATAATGTGCCTTGGAGAAGGTCTTTGTGCATTGATAGGGGATTAGGTGTCCTCAGCTTCATGGACTTGTATAGCCAGTTCCATCCCCACACTTGGGAAGTTCTCAGCTATTATTTCTTTAAATGAATTCTTTCCTCCTTTCTCCCTCTCTTCTCCTTCTGAGATACTCATTTTCCTAATGCTCCTCTTCCTAAAAGAGTAAGATAGTTCTCATTGAATTTCTTACTTTTTTTTAGATCTTAATTATCTTCTCTTCCACCTACCTGTATTATTTCTAGATTTCCATCTCAACTTCTCTAATTCTCTCTTGCATATGGTCTTCTCAACTTCCATTGCTTTCTAATGCATTCTTCATCTCATTTTATTGAGTTCTTCAGCTCCAGAATTTCTGGTTGGTCCATTATTAAAGTTTCAATCTCTTTGCTATTCTTTCTATTCATTAACTTTATTCCTGAGCTCATTGAACTGCTTTTCTGAGTTTTCTTGTAGCTTGTCGAATTTCTTCATGACAGCTATTTTGAATTCCCCATCAGTTAGATTGCAATATTCCAGACTTTAATTTCTGGAGAACTATCATTATCCTTTCATGATACAATGTTACTGTGGTTCTTCATGGTGCTTGATGAGTTGTTCCTTTGCTGGTGCATTTGAAGTAGCGAACACTTTTCTTCTTTAAGTAAAGTTTTTGTTGTTGTTTGTTTTTACCTGATTCTAAGATTAAACGGGTTAGAAATGTCTTTTGGTTGCCAGTAGATGGCACTACAGTACAAGTTTTTGGTTTCTCTTCCTTGAACTTCCTCTGGTTATACTTGAGAGTCTGCACTTTGCACATTCTACCACCTCTGCTCCCCCTTTGGCCATAGGTGTTGCTGTGGCCAGGAGGCTGGAGTTTTATGTGCTGCCTCTCCTGATGCTACCAGGTTCTCTGGGTGTGTGGGTTCAGCCACTGCAGCTGGGTGTCCAAGACCATAGGCACTGCCTCCACTGTTTGCCTGGTTCTGGCTCCTCTCTGTGTTCTAGTCCACCCACCTCTAGATATACAGATGTGTGGAATTCTCTGGTGTCCTGGTGTATTGGGCAGAGGCAGCTTCATTGAGTTGTGGATTGTTACTGGTTGTAGATTTAAGGGGAGAGACAAAGGAAGTGTTCCACTCCACCATGGTGCTGACGTCACTCTTGAGCACATATTTGAGTTTCAATTTTGATAGTTTCTCTTGCTATGCCTTCAAGTTCACTAATCTTTGCTTCTGCAGGGTCTAATCTGTTATTAACCTCATCTATTGTATTTGTCTTTTAAGATATTGTACTTTTTATCTCTAGGACTTTGGATTGTTGTGATATCTTCTATGTCTTGGCTTAACACGCTCTATCTTTCCTCTACCCTCTTGAACATATATTATAGTAATAATTATTTGTGTCACTATGTATCTGTTCCTATTGAGTGCTTTTTCTCCTCATAATGGGTCATACTTTCCAGCTTTGCTCATAATTTATAATTTTTGATTAGATATCAACATTGTAAATTTCACCATATTGTGTGTAATTTATCTTTGTTTTCCTGTAAATATTCTTATCTTTTGTTCTAGAATAGAATTAAGCTACTAGGTAGCAGTTCAATCATAAGTTTTTTTTTTTAAATATAGGGACAGAGAGGTCTTTAGGGACAATTTTGCCTCAATATCGATGCAAAGAACTTCTTTGTATGTTACCTAATGTCCCATGAATTATGATTTTGATTTGTCTATTGGAAATATAAACTATTTCTTGTCTTCTCTAATTCCAGGGATTTTTTTTCTGCTGTTCCTTTTGAGTAATTTTCCCTGGACTTGTTTAGGTTTTTCACAGGTATGCACTGATCAGTACTTAGCTGAAGACTCAAAAGGGGCCCTCCACAGATCTCTGTCTCTCTTGCTGCCTCTCTCCTTTTCAGTACTCTGCCATTTGAACTCTTGTTGCTTTGGCATTCTGTGTCTTTTAACCCTGTCTATCAAACTCAGGACAACTGTCCCATTCCCCTTCCCTGTTCTGAAGCCTGGAAACTCTCTTTAGTCAGCAATCTGTAGCAGTTGTAGGATTCACTTTGTTTCTCCTCTCTCAGGGATCACTGTTCTGCACTGCTTGAAAAACATTTTTACATATATATTTTTGGTTGTTTCAGACAACAGGGTAAATCTGATGAAAAAATTCCTCACTCAATTTTAAGTATATTACCTGTTGTTTTCTTTGATAGCCAAGGAGTACTTTCCATATTTTTTCATTAAATGAGAACTTCCTGTTTCTGGGTGCTTTTATTTCAAACTTAGACCCTTCTTTTCCTTCTTTTCAATTCTCCCTAGTTTTTGTTCTCTCCAGACTCTGCCTTGTTCATCACAAAGTGCTGAAGTGAAAATAAAGAAATATTTGAGCTTTAAATGCTATTTTTTTCTACGGGAGATAATTTGAAATTTGTAGAGTTCCTGGTCTTCCAATTATATTGAATGCATTGGATTTATATGCTTTTGTTTATTTTTCTTATTCTGCATAGTTTGAGAGGATGCGTTGGGACATTCAGTTTTGTGTGGAAATACTACCTCAGCTACTCAGGAAACTTTATTACAGTATTAAATTAAGTGGCTACAGAAACAATATAAAAGACAGAGAGAGAGCAACATATTTGTTCAGTGATGGAAGAAATGTCCTCAAATAACTGGGCATTCTATAATAAACATTCAATTAAAGGAATTTAACATATATAATTGCACAGTTCTATACTTTGATTTCAAAGACAGACACATGTATACTGAATGTGGTACACAAGGCTAACAAAACACACAGTTAAAGAACAGTTACAGGTTTTACTGAACTACAAATTTATACAAAATGACTGGATAAAACTATGAGAAAGTTTAAGATACACATAAATTTCGACACAATGATCTCATTTAGGCAATGTATCCTTTAGATATAAAAGTAGCAGTATTTAAAGATGAATTCAAGGGCTATTATTTAAACCATGTGTTATATGCAAAACAAAAAACAACCACAAAGAGTAAATACCCAACAACAAGGGAAATGTTGAATAAATATCAATAGATCCATACATTTTTACAAATATTAAATGAACTGTATCTACATTTCAATAATTTTTTCAAAGAGAAGCACAAGTTGAAAATTAAAATGTAAAGTATGTTTAGCATCAGTTTTTCATTTTCTAAAAATAACTTTGATTTTGTACATTTCTATATATGTGTAGGAATGTGGGGAAAATTGAAGATGGATACTCATAGGCCATTGACATTAGTTAGGTCTGGCAGTAGTAATGGTTTTCGAGGAAACAATACATGCTGTTGTATTGTTTCACTTGCTAAAGTAATTATTATTTTAGAATTTAAATATGTATATATACACATAACATATGATAAGAAAACATTAAATAAATGGGCATACATTAAAAAGTTATATTTTGCAACCAATATGAAGCTGCACAAAGCAAAAATGAGGGAAGATTTGACCTAATCTAAACTAGTCAATGAGAAGCCCAAGAATCATATTTGTTCAAAATCTGAATGAAGCAGTTGTTGCTCATCTAGAAAAGAACAGACCAGTCACTCAAGACTGGCACAAGAAGATGTCAACAGCTCTCCACACTATGAATATAAGTGCTGTTTCTCATTTTGAAGTGAACGTTATATTAAAAGAAAGGATCCATAAAATCAAACGGATTGCTTCAGGAAAAAAACTAAAAATATTCACAGCTAGTAAGCTTTGAGATTAACAGGCATGAGAAACTTAATGAGTTTCTACAAATATTTAAAGAATGATTAGAGTTTCACTGACACATTTTCATTACTTTTCACAGAAGAAGGAACAGGAGAAAATAAAAATGGAATCATAAATGTTTGGTTAGACATTAAGTACAATTTCTTCACTGAAAGGCAATTAACAAATGAAAGATGTTTATTAAGAAGCTTAGGAAATAATTATTCATAATAATAAACTCCCCAATTCTTTATGTTAATATAAGCTAATAGATGTCTTGCACTACGTATTACATTGTATTTTCAATTCTTTTGAACTTCAGAATACTCTGTATAATAAAAAGGACACATTATAATTATTTCTATGTTGGAGGAAGTAAGCTGGGTCATATATCCTCTTTTACTAAAAAAACAAATTTTTCTACTGATTATTGATTACATCTTTTCTACAAAACTGGAAGCATATTTTAACTCACTTTCCAATAGCCTGTTAATTGATTCTTCTGTAGTCAGCACATATTGCAAGTAGACTCTCAGCAGAGCATAAATAAATACAGTAAAGAAATATTATGTTTTTAATAAAATGTTTGAAGTCCTTCTATTCTATTCTGCAAGCTTAACAATAAAATTACCTATTTTAAAAGATGCACTGATGAATTAGATAAAATGTCCTTCTACAGGACCCAACTTTTCTGAAGGAACAATGTACAGTGTAAGGTCGGCAAGAAGCATTCAGTATTCCAGTACAGTTTCCTTTCCATTATTCCTCACCACATAAAGAAGGGACCATCTATCAGAAGTTTCCACATGCTGTTCAGTGGTTTGATGTATCAGAATCCCCTGTATGTCTCTTACAATATAAATTGATAAGCTGATCTCAGAGCTATTGATTCAATATACCTTGGTGGGCTTCTAGAATCTATATTTTAACAAGTGTTTCCATTGATTAGGAATCCAATATGACTGATTTGAATTTTATAATTTTTTATGTTTGGGGGAAATAATAAAAAATATGTTTTCAAAAGGATAAACATTTTCATATGTTAATTTAAAGAAAAAATGTCCAAATTTTATGTCATCATAATTATCTATAGAATAACCACTATGTATGCTCTAATTCAGCCCTATCAAGAATATAGAAGATACATTAATTCAAGAAAACTAGATATGAGAGTACCTCTGACTGCTGAAGCATACCACACAGGCATTATTTTTTAAACTAACACACTACATGAAAAAATAAAAAAATAGGATCCCTGGTTGGGTTCTCCAGGAAGCAGAATTTGAGATGGAATTCAACGTGCAGAATGCCTGTAAGGGAATGCCCTTGGGATCAACAGCTATAGAAGAGAAAGCAGATTTGAGTAGATAGAGAAATGGAAGTAAATTGGCAGTTGGTAAATGCCTCCTCTGGCTCCACAGGAAGCTCTGGAGCAAGTATGGCTCATCAGAGTTGTCCTGGGTTGGTCTGAAATTGCTAAGCCTTTATAATCTCTCATATAAGTCACTGAAGGTAGGCTGCACAGGGAAGGTCATGACTTTTAGCAAAGAAGCTCTCCACATCTGAGGCAATTGCTAAAGGCGCTGACAACTGAAGGATATCTACTGACAAATGCTCCCAACAGCTGGGGCAACAAATCCTTCCTGGAGAGCAAATCTTTGCTGAGCTTTGCCATATCAACTACAAACAGTTGTGAGTTGTAAAATGTGAGATATGAAAAACAACTGTCCTAACAGAGCACTAATTATACACTTGAGTAAGACAACAGAAAATAATAATTTCTTTTACCACTGGAAGTTAATTTAAATAATATTATTATTGTCATTACATCAAGTTGTAATAGTTCATGGATTTGGATTTTTGTGTCTGCTCTGTTTTTTTTTGGTCCTGGAGGAAGGGATCCTTCTCTTTTGGTTTTTTGTTGTTGTTGTTGTTTTGGTTTTGTTTGGTTTTTCTCCTAAAGCAAGCTCCCTTATTCAACATACTTGGTATGTAATAGCAGAAAAGAAAAAATTTATTCAGGAACTTAGAAGTTTTATATCAAAATATCTGTTACACTCTCAGATATATCAGTTTTTTAAAAACTGACTTTTAATGACTTGGGGGTGGTTACTGACTAAGGAAGTATCATAAATGTGCTACATTACCATCTTTTTAGTGATGTCCAGAACAATCTACATTGGAAATACACTTTTGTGATATTGCTGTCTATTGCATATTAACCTAAATCAATTTGATGATTCAGGAATTATTAGTTTCCTTTTGGTAATTATCAGTCCTTTATATAGAGGTAGGTAATGGATATAGGCCTCCCCACTAACAATCTATTAGGAATAAGGTTACAATTATAATTTTCACATGGAATACTACCACATATAACTTTATGAACCAACAGAACCAAAATACATTGATAGCAGCTATTCTCTAACCGTACTGCAGCCACAGTTCTTTGTTCTTTGGGTGTTACAACAGCACCTTGTATGAAAAATTCATTCAAGGCAGGTGCAGCTGTATTCTCAGCTGAGCATTTACACAGAGTCATGTGACAAAGGATCCTCCGAGTCAGTTACTGGACACTAAACCAGTTGGAATAATAAATGCTCCAAATGGTACAGGTTATAGGGTTGAATACATTCTTAAAACCCTATTCTTGCAAGGGTGAGAATTCCTGCTCAACATTTCTGGCAATTCACACACTATGAAACTCATTTCATCAATTAAAGAAATCATTTCCATGATCTAGTATACTAACACATCCTCAAGTGTTGACTGAGTGTCACATTAGCAGAAATATTTAGAATAGCTTATTCTGCATTGTGGACTTCTAAATCAAATTGTTTAAATGCATCCTGTGGGGAAAGCCTTCCTAAGGAGGACAGTTCAGAAATTAGCTGTTCATGTTGGTGGGAAGGGTAGGCTACAACTAACCAATACACACAAGTATTTCTCACCCAGCCTTCAATATCTTAAAGTAAATTATAGACAATTTAACATGGGCACAAGAATACAAAAGTAAAATTAAACTCAAGAACACAAAACAAAACTAAAATGCCAAATAAAGCATAAAATGTTATTATTGTAACTAACTTTGGTAACTATAGTCATCACCAAAATGTATCACCAAGATATTATACATTGTTTTTAGTATGTATGCCACCTAATACGTGACACCATGTCCAGGACCAAGGCAGCCTATTAGATATCCCTACCTAATTCACTCATTAGGTTCACGACTAAACACTGAGATATAGATTCCAAAATATACCTGACATATAACTCCAATGTTTGATACTTCTGTATATTGCTTTGAATAATTAAAATTTAAAATATTTTCAATGAAATGATAAAGTAGGAAATAAATCCTAACTAAAAAAGAAAAGGAAATGTGTAAGAGATTATGTGACTGTGTATGAGTGTGTGTGTGTGTGAATGTGTGTGTATTTATTTCCATAATGGAAAAAAATTCTCTGGGCACTAGGTTATATTGTAAATACTAAATGTCTAATGTCATGTATGAGAACAAAAAAGAGAACAGAATTTTAAGTAATGAGAAAATTATTATGAGGAAAAACAACTTTTCATATGGTTAAAAATATCAAAAATATTAAAATATCAGAGTGCTGCTCAAAGATACTTGGAATGTATATAAAGCTAGGACAATAAATGCATGTCACATTTTGTTATAAAATGTTTTCTAAAGATGATTACCCTGCCATACAGGATGGTGGGTGCTGTTTAGTTTACAACAGAGTGATTACTATTTTTTCTATGATTGATGTTATTACAATGTTGCCTTGTGCTTGGGCATCCCCACCAGAACTCACCCTAACATAACCAAATTCAAGACTTTTATCAAAACAGAAAACTAAGTCAACAACCACAGTCAGCCAGTGTTCTGAATGAGTACCAGAAACTAGCATTTGGGCAAGTCATTTTAAAATGACCTCAGGTTTTTACTCCTAGCTGTGTTGCACAATGAAGAGAAAGACAGTACAAGAAACACATAAGCACAGCCTCTTAGAGATAGAAGGATCATGTAGTCCAATCCCCATCTCAATGAAGGAATACCTTGTAGATCATGCTTAAGAAATGGGAATCAGTCTCCCCTACAATGAGTCCACAGCAGGAAGTGTTTGGTGCAGAGGATTCCTTTATTTGGAAAGCCATTATTCTCAGAAAGTCATTTATTATTTGGAGTGAAAATGTGCCTGCCCACTGTTCCTAGTTCTACATTGTGAAGAAACAAAAAATACATCAACTCTTTCTTCCAATGAAAGTTTTTTAGATATTTTAAGATACAATAATGTCTCTGGTTTACCTTTTTCTCTTCAGGTGAAGCCTTCACAACTTCCTTGCTTGTCCCACACATGGACCCTCCAAACCCTGGGGAAATCTGCTTGGGGAGTATTACTTTGTCAATTTTCTTTTTTTGTATGGCACCTACAATGGGATATAATGCATCATCAGTGGAATAATAAAGAGTCATGGTCAGAGAATATGTTTTCTGCACCCGGACACTATTCTGCTGCAACTTTAGCCGGATGTGGATATTTTTAGAGCAGTGTGTGGATGTCTGTCTACTTGCTCGTTTTCACCGTGCACATCACACATTCTTTCCATAGAACTTGTAGCCAAACAAAAATCCTCAATTTGCATCTAGATTTCCAGTCATTCTGCAAGTATGTCATTTATTCTGAAAATCAAAATGCAAAATTTTATATCTAATCCTCCTATATATGCTGGTTGGCTTCTGTTCATCATACAGCTCTTTATGACCTTCAAAATCCAGGCATAATGAACTTCACATACACACAGGTACGTCACCTCTGCTCAAGGCCTTTGTTTGTACTGTTTCTGCTTCCTGGAAGACCCTTTCCAAACCCACACCCATCCACACTCACTTTTCTTAACTTCTTTCAAGTAGTTCACTAACTTTTGCTTATTTGTCAGTTCTGACTTCAAAGATCCTCCAGAACAGCCCCAATGAACAGTGGATTTATACACTGAAGTGCTCCTTATTAACATTCAGTGTTCTTACTAAACAGCCAACACTGGTCTCCCATGTTACACAGAGCATTCTGTAATTTGCACTCATATTTTCTGCCCTGCTTTTTTTTTTTACCATGTATAGCTTTTCTTTCATATTTAAACAGTGATGTATTTAGCATAAAAGATAAAAAAATATAGAAATCTTGCATTTCTGCCTTTAATCTAATAAATCATATTTTATTACCACATCCTTTCTTTGTTCATTTTATTTCTATTCCTAAGGATTCAGACATACTTTATTGCTTTTAGCATTTTTCAAATCCCCCAATTTGTGCATTGGACATCCTGAGGCTATTTTTAAAGACTCACAACAATGTATAATATTTTTCAACATTTATATATCCCTTTTTCTGATGTTTGAACATTTTTTTTGCAAGTTGAGCTTATAGTATAGAGTCAATAATTTCTTTAGATGACTATCTTTTCTCTTTTTCATTTGAATTGTTTTCAACTGCAGAATTTGAATTATATTTTAGAAACTCTCATTTTTCTTCAGCTATATTCCTTTTTAGAGTTTATGATCATAATAATCTACCTAAAGTGTTTAAGTCATTTTTATAAAGCTTGTTAAAGTATAATCTAAATATGAAAGTGAAAAAGTCATAAGTGTGACTCAAACAATTTTCACCAAGGAAGTACATCCATATAACCAGAGAAGTCAGAGAGATCTGAAGAAGCAGAGATGCACTCTTGTTTGCCTTAAAGAAACGAACTGCCCTATGAGGAGGACCATATGGCAGGAGACAGTGAGAGACCTTTAGGAGCTGACGTTCTTGGTTCTACAACCACAAAGAAGTAAATTTTTGCCAACAACCAATGAGCTTGACAGAGGATTTAAAGTTTTATATGAGACTGCAGCCCCTAGCAATACCTTATTTTCAGCCTGATAGGCCACTGAGCATGGGAGTCAGGTAAATCATAGACATAATCCTGACCCACAGAAACTGTAAGATAATAAATATGTGTTGTTTTGAACTATCACGTTTGTGGTAATTAGTTACACAGCAATAGAAAACATAAACATACTAAGTCAGAATCTGGATTTTTAACAAGAATCCTAGTTGACCCTCATGTGTGTTAAGTTTGAGACATTTCTATGTATTCTATGCTGAAGAAACTGTCCGCAGCAGCTCTAGAAAAGGGGATGAGAAATAACAAGGATCACAAAACTACTTACCATGAATCTTAATGGTTAAAAAGTAGCATAAAAGGTTAATATCTGAACATTTATATTTATAACTTCATCACAGGTGTGATTATATTTTGCACATCATAAATTATATATGAAATAGAAATATAAAAAGTTGAACTAAACATAAAATAATGTTTTAAATATTTAATTTTCTATTTTATGGTATAAAATATTTTTCTCACTAAGTTTATTAGTAATAATGTTAATAATATTATTATATATATAATTCTTACATGGTAATATTAGTGACCAACTTACTAAATGTTCAGTTTGTTTGAAAATTGTTGGCTTACATTATTGTAGAGAAATCTGAATGTAAGAATATACATTCAGTTTATATCTATGCTTAAATTTTATGGGTGAAATAACTTTTAAATTGAGAAATTTACATACATTGTAATATGTTGTAATAAGCTGACAAGGGACAAAAAGCATACAGAGTGCCCAGATCTTGATTTCTAATACTATTATTCAATAATAGGAAGCAGGGATCTTTGGATAAACAGCTGACTCCAGGACTGGGACAGGAAATACAAAAGATGAGCCTGAATCTTCTAGAGCTTCTTGTAGGGCCAGAAAGTAAGGAAGTACTAAACAAATAAACAAAACACACACACAACAAAACAAAACACCACAATAATGCAATATATCTAGGGACATAAGAGCTAACTGCGTCCCTTTGCCAGTAGCCAACACTGGAATAATTTGAGCAACAAAAGAAATAAAGCAGTAATGGATTATAACTGAAATTATAAAATAATTCAGTATGAGTTCATACTGACATAAATGACTGAATAAATAAATGGGGGACAAACGACAAATCTCCAGTGAAGAATTATTCCAAGTAGTTTATTTAAATACTTTGCCTTCAAGGATGTGGAACACATAAGCTTCTGAAAAGCCAAAACAATCTTGAAAATGGAAAACAAGGCTGGACTCATCACATTTCCTGATTTCAAAATATATTATAAAGCCACAGTAATTAAAAGAGTATGG
This sequence comes from Tursiops truncatus, assembly GCF_011762595.2. Classification (NCBI taxonomy): domain Eukaryota; kingdom Metazoa; phylum Chordata; class Mammalia; order Artiodactyla; family Delphinidae; genus Tursiops; species Tursiops truncatus. The sequence continues at coordinate 74,732,039 of NC_047042.1, read as the reverse complement.
TACTGATATAAAGGTAGACATATAGACCTATGAAATAGAATATAGATGGCCAACTGATTGTCAACATGACTGCCAAGCATACACAATGGAGAAAGAATAGTCTCTTCAACAGTAAGTGCTGAGAAAACTGGATATCCACATGCAAAATAATGAAAATGTATCTTAAACCATACACAAAAATCAACTTGAAGTGGATTAAAAACTTAAAAAGTAAGACTAAAACTGTAAAACTCCTGGAGGAAAACACAGGGGAAAAGCTTCTTGACATTGGTCTTGGAAATAATTTCTTGGATATGACACCAAAAGCACCGGTGACAAAAGCAAAAATAGGTAAGTGAGACTTCATCAGGCAGGTAATCAATCAATCATTCAGTCAGTCTATAATTTGTTTTTGTGTCTGCTGATTAGCAAAGCAAGGTTGCAAGCCAGCCCACATACAATAGGAACTCCATGTACACTTGTAGTGAAGTCATATGACCACCACTGTCCTTTCCCATAGCAGCCTGGCTAGGGAGGGAAGGTAAACGCATGTAGAAATGAGATTGTGAAGCAAGTCAATGTGCAGTAATAACTTCAATTTATTGAATATCTATTATATGCCAAGGAAATTTTAGCTGCTTTACATACCTAGTCAAATAGTAACAACTCAGTAAACTGGACATTATTATTCTTATTTATCTGTAACTGAGACCCAGAAAGATTAAACAATATGCTCAAGGCATGTCCTCACAGGTACTAAGTCGCAAACCTGATATATGAATCCAGGAAGCAGTTGGGCCCTTGCTCTTAATCACCAGGGCACACTGACTGCTGATACAAATATAACAGATATAGTAAGGGACACAGTAAACATTTGCTTTGATAATCATGCTGTGCAAGTGATTTTTCTTTCTTACGTAGCAAAATGTGAGCATTCTTTAACAAGAAGAAAAAAGACATTTCTTATATATGTACAGAGGCTACTCAAAGGTCTACTCTGATCTTGCTACTGAAGAGGCACACGAATGAGATCTCAAACAGCCAGAAGCTGACGGTCAATTTGGGGTTTACTGTGAATCCCTGAATTCAATGACTACCCAATATGATCAGGTATAAAGTTAAATGACCTATGACTTAGCTGGCATAAATTTCCAGCTGCTACTCAGATATTTGGAAGTTGCTTATCACTAGAGCATGAGTTTTCTCACCCCACTTACCTCTCTTTTCTCAACTACCTACTATTTCTTTGTTTTTATAAGAGAAACACAGCAAACAAAAACAAATTCATAGAGTTCTCTCCTGGTTTCCAAATGGTTGATGTGTACCAGGTGAGAAATCCAGTAAATCAATGGACACATGCTGTTAAATATCTGCTTAAACTTTCCCCTACAGAATGATATTAGGAGATTCATGTAAAAAGTTGTACATACTTTACATGTTATACAATCAGATTTTAAGAAATTCTCATCCCACCAATCATAGTTGAATTCTTGGATCTCCATTAAAAATACCACTAAATTATGAGAGCAACACTTACATAATAAGAAAACAAAAATGTGGTGGGATATTTATAGTTTCTGGTATATTAGTGTTACCATGTTAGCTCAATAGCATCACCCAATTAGGTTTTAAAAAAAATGCTCTAACAGTGGTCTTTGCAAAGATAAGTCTGAAAGCACTCTGAATATACAATTAAGTATCCTGTTTAAACACAACATTTTTTGATAAATTAAACTGCTATAGATGAAGTTAATAAAGGTATCTGGAATCCAAACTACATAATAAATGAAAGAGTTAAAGATATGTCTAGAAAAGAGAAAATGGATCGGTGCAATAACTGTCTTCTTTAAACATCTGAATGTCACTTCCATTCACTTCACTCTGCATGATAACTATAACCCTTTTTGAAACTCATGTTCCCCTTTTCTGTTAGGCCTTCATACTTTTGTCTGCATCAGAAACAGCTGCTCTAGGTAAAGGTCTTTTCCTCTTTGAAGACTTTCTTGACATCCAACCTCACTGGTGAAAGGAGTACTTTCCTTAGCTTCCATAACAACTCACTGTACTTACTTCATAGCACTGATCATAGTGGCTGACTGTTTGACTTGCACACTTTTCAGGGGCAGGGATATTTTAATATCCATTTCCACATTCAGGATCTGATACTAACTTTGGTCACCAGCTAAGTATGTGTGAATGAATGGATGAATGAGTGAATGAAGAGCATACAGAAGGCAGGATAGTCTTTCTCTCTGTTGCTGTCATGTGCCCTTTACCATTGGTTGAAATTATAGAGACAAAGAAATAACTTCGAGAACCATCAAGCAGGATGCAGATTACTTTTCAAGGTACTAAGCTGATAGCCTTTAGTGTTTGGGCACAGGATGATGTCAGAGGCACGATGGATGAGATCCCTCCATTTAGAGGAATTTGGAGTAGATAACTTCAAAAATACTTTTTGGGTCTCTTCTTAAGCTGGACACTTTGATAAAATCTGCATTAGCTATACCTAGAGTAAATCTATTTCACATTCAAATTCTGTCCATATACAAGTAGTTCTTTTAAATACAAAAAGATTATTCTCTACTGATCACATACCTGCTAGCTTCCTTTTTAAAGATAGTGTGAAGTATGGTGCATAAAATGAAACTGATATATATTTTTTAAAGTTGAGGTTAATGAAAAGTACCTCTTAATTACACTTCCACCCTTGCCCTGAATTAAGAGTGTGCTTAGATAAATTGTCTTAACTCTGCATCCTAACAATGAACACTATAATCTGCCTCACGAGGGTACCCTGTGTACTTATGGCCTAAATTTTCTAAGTTAATCAAGATGAGATATGGTATGTAAAATGCAAAGTCATCAGTATTAATACAATTCTGTGAGAGTCACTGTTAAAACTCTTCTTTCCCTGTTTAACTTTTTTTTTTAACAAACTATGCTTTCAGAATAAATTAATAAATTCTGAATGAACTAACCAAAAGGAAAAATACAATATATTACCAATACCAAATGTTATCCATGGAGAGTTAGCAGTAATAAAATATGACATCAAATAAAATGACAGAGCCATTCAGCCGATGATGGACACTTAGGTTGCTTCCATGTCCTGGTTATTGTAAATAGAGCTGCAATGAACATTTTGGTACATGACACTTTTTGAATTATGGTTTTCTCAAGGTATATGCCCAGTAGTGGGATTGCTGGGTCATATGGTAGTTCTATTTGTAGTTTTTTAAGGAACCTCCATTCTGTTCTCCATAGTGGCTCTACCAATTCATATTCCCACCAGCAGTGCAAGAGTGTTCCTTTTTCTCCACACCCTCTCCAGCATTTATTGTGGCACATATAAACAATGGAATATTACTCAGCCATAAAAAGAAACAAAATTGAGTTATTTGTAGTGAGGTAGATGGACCTAGAGTCTGTCATACAGAGTGAAGTAAGTCAGAAAGAGAAAGACAAATACCGTATGCTAACACATATATATGGAATCTAAGAAAAAAAAATGTCATGAAGAACCTAGGGGTAAGATGGGAACAAAGACACAGACCTACTAGAGAATGGACTTGAGGATATGGGGAGGGGGAAGGGTAAGCTGTGACAGAGTGAAGAGTGGCATGGACATATACACACTACCAAATGTAAAATAGATAGCTAGTGGGAAGCAGCCACATAGCACAGGGAGATCAGCTCGGTGATCTGTGACCACCTAGAGGGGTGGAGTAGGGAGGGTGGGAGGGAGGGAGACGCAAGAGGGAAGAGATATGGGAACATAGGTGTATGTATAACTGATTCAGTTTGTTATAAAGCAGAAACTAACACACCATTGTAAAGCAATTATACTCCAATAAAGATGTTAAAAAAAAAAAAAGACAGGGCCTACACAGAATTTTAATTAGCTATCAAATTATACTTAATTTTTTAAAAAAGTAAATGACAGAAACATATACAACAAACCATAAAATTGCATCCTGCTTCAAACTCTAATGTAAATATTATATGCTCCGAAAATAAACAGATATAAAAGATTTAAAATTCCCTTAAAGTTATTAGTTTGTACCACATGAAATTTTCATCTTAAAAAACTGCAATTCCAACTCCATAAATCACCACAAAAATGTTAGAGTATTGAAAATTTATATAATGTCTCCCATTTTTATTTTTCAGAAAACATGTTTTTCTTTAGAAAATTTTGGCTTTCTACCTAAATTCAGAACAATGAGGGAGATTTCAAGTATAACAGTCTTTAAAATTCTTCTGAAAATAGGGATGATGATAGTGTAATGCCTGTCACATAATACCTACTAAATGAGTATGAGCCTATAGAGAGAGGGGAAAAAGGAAATTAAGAGGTTAGCTTTCTGGAATAGACTTATTATATTTGAGATGCCACCACACTTCTGTTCCATCAGCTTGTGTTGATGTGTGTGATGAAGCACTCATCATGTGACAGGTAGGATTCTACACACATTCGTCTATTAAACTGGAAGGACAACTCTATTATTATTCTATTTATAGATTAGAAAACTGGAAAGAGAAGCATAAGTAATTTGACCAAAGTAAAAAAATCATGAAATGGAACATGAGGAATATATGGGTTCAGTCTCTAGAGCAAACCCTTCACTCTGCTGCCTCTCTTGTGTGGAAGGCCATCAATGAGAAAGTTCAATTATTACTGGCAGAGTAAATATAACTGGGTCTTCCTATATTTGTAATTTTAGTTAAAATTAAGAATGAATTGATGGATTTTTGGCCTTCATTTAGGATATAAAAGCAAGAAGCAGTGTCACTCCTACCTAATAACAAGAAGATGAATAATCAAGAAAATCACAACTTTTCTTGAATACCTCAACTAGAATATGTATTTGGTCAGCCAAAGGTCCTCAACTATTTCCACTGCATTGTCTTGACCTTTAAAAAGTTAATGTTATTGTGTTCCTAAATTACCTTAATAACCTCTATCAATATACACATATAGGAAGCCTAATTTCATATCATTCCAGCTTCAGATTTTGTGTAAATAAAAATAGTGCCTAAAAATTATTTTTTTTAAATTTTATATTATGGAGTCGACATTGTTTTTCACTTTGGGTTTGAGAATGGTCATAAAATATATATGGTATAGAAAAAAGTTCATCACCAATATATTTTAAAACTTTATTTTGGTCAATTACAAATAAACACAAAGCTCAGTAATTACTTTGAAAACAAATTTTTATGTTTTATCTCCATCTAATTATTTTCACTTGATTTGTTATCACCAAACCCTCTATTCCCAAGAAATTATGAGTATAAAAACCTTCAAAAATAGAAATTTTAAAATCAGAAAATATCAAAAACAGCAAATTTTTCTCTGTCTTGCTTTTATAGCATCAGTCTATCTAGGTGGTTAAATTTCAGCATTCAAACTATTTATCCAACCTCAAGTTTTCAAGGGTATTTGTGAAGCATTTTTAATAGATGCCTTACATTCTTGTCTTTAAAAACAATTTTAAAGCATTTCTAATAATCATGGTTTTACTAAAAGTTAAGTGTTTTCTTTTAATATGGGTAAGGTTTTTTTAAAGGGAAAATATTAAAGAGTTTAAAATTTAAAACAAAATACACAAGTTTCATTAAATAGTCAAAGCAAGTCCTCCAAGATTCATTACTTTTTGTTTACATTAAACATTTCTAATAGAGACTGAAAGGAAATAGGAAAGGGCTATACACAGGTGTTTAGAAACTTTACTTGCAGTTCATTTACGTAACACAGAGACTATAAATACTTGTACAGTAAATTCGTAAGTAAGTGAATGAAAGTGTCGAAAGTGCTTTACTGGTGCAAAATTACTCATGGTTAACTCTGCCCTAAATCTGCACAACACATACTGAATACCACTGTACATTCTATGGTTTTCTGAGCCAACATGCCCTAAACTCTGTTAATAATATACCTCCTGAGTTTTACTTTAATATGACGCGTCATAATTACCATGGCCAATGATCTTGCTCTCTCTGAGTGTTCCTTAACAATAACACTCCTTCAAAGGTGCGGTGTTGGTGTATTTCTCCTAGTAGACTCCTTACTCCACATCCCGAGTCCCTAAAAGTGGGGATGTGGAATAGCACACTCCTTCCTGAACCAACTGACAGGTCTGGACACATGGAAATTCTCTGAAAAATATGTTCTATGTGTTCTCCTGATCTTGTGAAAAGAGACTTGTCTAGGTTTCATGGCCAGCACTTGAAATAAAAGCTGCTAACTTGATAATCATAATAAAATGTAATTCAGTCTCATGGGCTTTGGACTTTTCTTGAACCATTATATACATCAGAATTGAATAATTCAGAAGATATTTTTTGAGATCTTTACTGTAAAATCTACCTATAAGGATATCTAGAAAAACTTCATTAAAGGAATGATCATAATTACAATGTTGACATTCTTCTACAATATGAGTAATGGCTATTGATTTGATATTTGAAATTTAAATCTCTGAATAATAGCTAACCTATGTTACATTCTCACAAAATTATCAAATCCTTTTTTTCATGATGAAGCCTAGTGAAGGATACTCTTACTGCATATGTTTAGTTTTTGTAAACAGTAAGGAACTCAACACACATCAGGATTCCTTCCTGTGCGTGGTTTAAGATAAAATTGGAGCCTCTAAATCCAGGATGAATACAAATTTGGGAAGTACAATCACCAGCATTAGACTTGTCATCATATTCTCAAGTTTCTGGGTCAGCAGAGTTAATTGATTATTACAAAGGTTTAAGAGTAAAGTTATAAATGATAACATTAATAAATAAGTGAATTCATCAGTTACATAATTTGTATTGTAATGTTCAAAAACATAAGCAAAATCACTGACACATATTTAGCCAAAATAAATAAGAAAGTAAGTTACTGCTTGTCCTCAATGATTTTGATAAAATAAAATACCAATATTAAAGTATTATAGACATATAAGAAATAACTGAATCTAAAGGAAATATAATTGGAGCTAAATGTAATTTCTTGTCTGAAACTTTATACAAATACCATAGATTTTCTTTATTTAAGAGTCAAGACAATTTCTCTCTCTCTACTAGATTCTACTCATATCATTTACTTGAATTCATGCATTTAGTAATTCTTTAGCAAACAATTATTGAACATTTATTATATGTAGAAAAAAATAAAAATTTGTGAATCAGCTTTTTCTGCATCCACCCATTATTTGAACTGCCTACTGTTAAGGCTAGTGGCTGTATTTTCACATGGAAGAGTATTACCAGTCTTTTCAAACTCATATGATTTCTGACCCAAAGAACTGCCCATCTGTCTCTAGAATATATCTACCTCTATTATATTTTCTTACACACTGATTTAAATTATTATCTCCAGAAATTCTAGCTTAAAATGGAAACCACTCCCACACACAGAGTTTCACAACAAATTTCAGAGAAAAGAACACAAAATATTCTGAGTGAAGCACAAAGCAACATATGAAAATCTACAGAATATTAGTTTGTTTGGGAGGCTATTAACCAGAATACTGGCCATCCTTAATGTCTTTGTCAAAGGCTTTTTCTGTAAGAATCATTGTGTAAGTATAATTTTTATAAGTACAAGAAGTTATCCAAGGTACCTAGGCTAAGACATGCCTTGAGAGAGACAGGAACATGAAACTGGAAAACCCCAAACTGTCAGGAACCAAGTTATGGCTATTTCTATCTTTCTCTTTTTAATTCTCTTCCTTCCTTGCTTCTCTTGGCATCCCTGCTCCATCATTTTTACTTGTCAATGCACTTGAAAGATGGTTAGTATACAGCCAAACTAGCTATATAATTTAAGTTCAGGAAAAGAGCCTATTCCAATCTTTATCAATATGTAGGATCACGTGATAACAAACCTGGCTGACAAAGATCATCAGTGTGGGAAGTGGTGGGAGGCAGTACCATTTTGAGAGAAGAGGGCGTCATCATGGTCTAGGTGCACATTAAAAATGGTGGCTATTATACCTGCCAACATTACATTTCATGGATTTTTAAGGTCTTTATACAACTTTTGAGGCATTTATTTTTCTCTTTTTAAATTCTAACTAAAAGACAAAAATATGTTAATGCTGCAGTAGTTAAGACAATGAATCTACCAGTATCTAATCTAGCACCATGTCAGTTCAGGTCAAAAAATTATTGTTAAAGGGTCTTAAAGTTCCACAAAGTCTGATGGAAAATATTAATAAATTTATTCAGAAACATGAAGAAAATGGCATATTAACTTAAAAATAAGACCCAACAATATATATTTGTAGCAAATGTTTAAGGTTTATATTATTTAATCTGGTAAGAAAACATTGATTCAATTTAAAATGACCAAAAGAAAAAAAAATAATCAAAAGATATAAACAGACAATTTATGCAAAAGTAAATACAATTAATGAACAAACATGAAAATGCTTCATTCAGCACAATCTATCAAACTATTTTCAATGCCAGGGATAAAGGATCAGTCTACTGTCCATAGCTTACAACCATGTGTCCACAGAAGTTGTGCCCAAAATGAGTACTAAAGACTTATTATTAGATTTTAAAAAAGTAGAATTTCTGAAATGCAAAGTGTCTTAAATGTTATTTTATTTTGCTTTAGCCTAACATTGTATATTTCCAAAGATAGCAGAATTTAGTTCTATTTTAATTCCTCTAAAAATGTATTGTCTTTATATTTCATAACTTCTATAAACAATAAAATAACATTGACTTTATACTCATTTTGCAAAAATGAGACATTTATTGGAATGTTAGATTACCATTGGTTTAGTAATAATTGAGCTCTTGGCCATATTCTACCTCATTGTGCACATATAATTTTTTGATGGGACATGGAGAAACCATATAAGTGAATATCATATTCATAAGTTCTACATGGATACTGCTTATTATTTACATTAACTATTTGTTATCTATGAAATATTTATCCTCATATATAGTATATTTATACTATATTTTCTTTATGTGCATTTTTCATCTTTCTCTAATGGGAGTTTATTGAGAGATAAGAACAAGGCTTGCTAAAACCACAAAGAAATCTGATTATCATAGGTTCAGTCCAGACAAAAAATATTTACTATGAGAGTAAACTATAAGACAGACATTAGACCAGTGGCTGGAAATGCAGAGGTGACAAAGACTCTGCTTGTAAGGATCTTAAAAATGTAGTAAGGGGAAGACAGGCAAATAAAAGTAAAATATAGTAAGGAGGAAACAAGACAATTAAAACATGGTATGGAAAAAAGCTAAAAGGAGCTCTGGGACTATGGGTGAAGGACCCTTTCAGAAAATGGGGAAATAGCTGTTAGAGGAGATGATGTTCGAACTGAATCTTGCCAGGGACCTCACTTAGATGATATAATGGTGATGGCTCATATCTTGCTTTCCTCTTTTAGATTTTCATTTATAAACTATTTTAATATACACATTTGGGAGCATGACTTTCTTCTTCAAACATCAGCTATCTTCAACGGAGAATAATCTGTTAGTGGCAATCTAAACTCAGAAATCAAGTGCAGCTTGTTAATCCTGGTTATGTGCGACCTAATATACAGCTTAATAAATGATCCAGTTTAATCAATAGCACCATTCAGAGAGTATAAATGTCATTTTTTAAAACTTCTAGTACATGAATTAGCTGCTCTGGCCATAGTCACCCAGAGTCCAAGGATCGGTCAGCATTAAATACTAGCAGAATAATAAAATAAGTGATAAACTTTCCAAATAAAATTTCTTCCAAAAGTGAAGTCAGGAAACACTGTATAAGTTGCAAAAATTCCTATGAAAAATACTAATTTTCCAAAATATTTGGAAGTATGCACTTTCTTGGGGGAAAAAAAAGGAATTAAACAGGTGGCTTCTGATTTACCAACATTTGATATACCGATCAAAACTGCTACCAACATTTATCACTAAAAGATTGAAAACTGATTTGTAAGATGTCATTTATGAGTCTCAAAATGGGTGCCTGCAATGCCTTACTTACCCTGTCTTTCAGATTTATACCTTTTTCAGATGAAATACCTGGAAGACAGCCTCCAGACTGATATGTAAAAAGCTGAAGCATATTCACTTGACAATTATATGTAAAGCAGCAGATCATAAGCAGCCAAAGTTCTGAAACCAGCAAAGGATACCAGAAGAGAAAGAATGTGAAAAATTAAATGATAGACACATAAAGACTATAAGAGTAGAGCCCATTATTGATGGCTACAGATTCTGAGACATTTCCGTGGGCATCCTTGTTTCACAGAGCTATTGAGTAACTAATGTTTATAATGGAGGAACAAAGTCATCAATAAAATGTGCAAGATGCTATGTTTAAGGGGACATGGAGATGCATAATTTACTTTAGATATATTTCAATTGTAATATTAAAATGCCCAAAAATGTTTTGAATATGAAGGAGAAATGATATTTATGTAAAAGATTCACGTCTGTGTATTAGTGCAATTTACAATTTCAGAAAATAGCTGTAGAATATTATCCTCATTTTTATTTTGTTTTGGTAATTTGCACTTTATCAAGCTATGTTTTATGAATTTATGATCTTTAAATACAAAAAGCCCAGAGATAAATCCATGCACCTATGGTCAACTAATCTATGACAAAGGAGGCAGGGGTAATACAATGGAGAAAAGACAGTCTCTCCAAGAAGTGGTGCTGGGAAAACAGGACAGCTATATGTAAAAGAATGAAATTAGAACACTCCCTAATACCATACACAAAAATAAACTTGAAATGGATTTAAGACCTAAATATAAGACCGGACACTATAAAACTCTTAGAGGAAAACATAGGAAGAACACTCTGACATAAATCACAGCAAGATCTTTTTTGACCTACCTCCTAGAGTAACGGGAATAAAAATAAACAAATGGGACCTAATGAAACTTAAAAGCTTTTGGACAGCAAAGGAAACTATAAACAAGACAAAAAGACAACCCACAGAATGGGAGAAAATATTTCCAAATGAATCAACAGACAAAGGATTAATCTCCACAACATAAACAGCTCCTGCAGCTCAATATTAAAAAAAAAAAAAACAACCCAATCAAAAAATGGGCAAAATACCTAAATAGACCTTTCTTCAAAGAAGACATACAGATGGCCAAGAGGCACATGAAAAGCTGCTCAACATCACTATTAGAGAAATGCAAATCAAAACTACAGTGAGGTATCACCTCACACCTGTCAGAATGGCCATCATCAGAAAATCTACAAACAACAAATGCTGGAGAGGGTGTGGAGAAAAGGGAACACTCTTGCACTGTTTGTGGGAATGTAAATTGATATAGCTACTATGGAGAACAGTATGGAGGTTCCTTAAAAACTAAAAATAGAATTACCATATGACCAGCAATCCCACTACTGGGCATATACCCAGAGAAAACCATAATTCAAAAAGACACGCACCCCAGTGTTCATTGCAGCACTATTTACAATAGCCAGGTCATGGAAGCAACCTAAATGCCCATCGACAGATGAATGGATAAAGAAGATATAGTACATCTTCTTTATCTTCTTTATAATGGAATATTACTTAGCCATAAAAAGGAATGAAATTGGGTCATTTGTAGAGACGTGGATGGACTTAGAGACTGTCATACAGAGTGAAGTAAGTCAGAAAGAGTAAAACAAATATCGTATATTAACACATATATGTGGAATCTAGAAAAATGGTACAGATGAACTGGTTTACAAGGCAGAAACAGAGACACAGATGTAGAGAACAAACATATGGACACCAAGGGGGGAAAGCAGGGGTGGGGGGTAGGTTGGGGAGTGATAGTGGGATGAATTGGGAGATTGGGATTGACATATATACACTAATATGCATAAAATAGGTACCTAATAAGAACCTGCTGTATAAAAATAAATAAAATAAAATTCAAACAAACAAAACAAAAGAAAGGTTTAAGGGAATAAAGAAAACTAAGGAGTGGCTAATTAATTTACATAATAGCATTTCAAAGGGCAATGATAAAGACTATCACACTGAAGCCCAGAACCTAAGTGACTAGCAAGTTTAACATAATACTAACATACTTTCTATTGAACTGTTTTAATACAACCTTTCCTCCTTCCCTGCCATTAAAAAACACTTTGATGACTCTTATCTACTATAGAATGAAATTCAAACTCTGTGGCTTAGCACTGAGACCCTCTACTGTCTGCTCTTCCCTATCTCTCATTTCTTTTGCTTTTCCCAGGACAGGATGAACTGTTAATGCCAGTGTTTGTAGATGACCACACCCCATGTTACCCGTTTTCTTTATTTTTGAAATTGCTACCTGGCCAAATGCTCACTACTGTGAACTACACTAGTAACTGTAGTAGGTGAACTACACTCCATATAGGTAGGGATTTTGCTTTGTTCATTGCTGTATTTCCAGTGCTTGGAACAGAGCCTGGCATGTAGTAACTATGTGTTGAATAAATGGTTAAAGGATTGAATCAAAAAAAAAAAAATCGTATGATCAAGCTAACTAAGAATGTTGTCATATCAAATCTTTTTCCACCTATATCAGGGGTCCCCAACCCCCAGGCCACGGACTGGTACCAGTCCACGGCCTGTTAGGAACAAGGCTGCACAGCAGGAGGTGAGCCGCAAGCAGAGAGAACCAAGCTTCCTCTGCCACTCCCCATCGCTCCCCCCATGGCTCGCATTACCACCTGAACCACCAACCCCCCAACCCCCCCTCCCCAGTCCGTGGGAAAACTGTCTTCCATGAAACCAGTCCCTGGTGCCAAAAAGGTTGGGGACCGCTGACCTATAACCTCTCATTGATATACTATGAAACTATTAAAAAATATTTCCATTAGATAAGCTACAAAAGTTTATGACCAGTTCCATAAAACTTAATGTAATATGCCTATGATGAGTTTCCTGAGCCTAGAATGCACTGTATTTTCAAGAAAACTCACTTTAGTATCCTTCAACTCACAATTTGGTCATTAATCATTTGCACTCTTTATCATATAAATGTAGTTTTCACTTTATTTCTTCTGTAAATGAAGCTCTTCTCTGAAAATAACGCTTACTAGTACCAATAGAAGTAAAACTTAAGCATTTTAATTACTAAGCATTTTAATACAGAGCAGAATCACTCAATTGGATAGACACCCTGAAAAAAATACTGACTTCTACATCAAGCTTTACTTTCTGAATTGCAAAGTGTCTTAAATATTATTTATATTTGCTTGAGCGTTATATCTTATATTCATAAATTTCATTCAAATAACAACTCATTTCTGCCTTTATTCTAAATAATACCCTTTTATTCTAACAAAAGATTTAATATGTATTATATTCTCTAAAATACATTATGGATATAAGTTTTTCTATAGAAAATGGAAAATGCAATGATATTTTGAAGTTTGGGGAGCATGCCAAGAACATAAAATGATACCAACTTATTTTTCCCCACTAATATTTCTATATGACATGGAAACCATGATTTCAGTTTCTTTTTATTTTCCCCTACAAATATCTTCTTTATGACCTAAAAGTATATTGCTTCATATATCATATGAAAACATTTTATTCCTTTTGGTCATATTTTTAAAATATACTCATAACAGGTACTTAGTTGAACCTAGATATCTACCCGAATTTGAAAACTTATACTCACATAAAACCTGCCCATGTATGTTTATAGCAACTTTATCCATAATTGTCAAAAACTCAAATGAACTAAGATCATGTTCAATAGGTGAATATATAAATCAATTGTGATTAAAAAATACTGACTTCTACATCAATCTACGTCATAATTTCCATATCATAGGAAATTATTCAGAATTAAAAAGAAATAAGTTATCAAAAACACAGACATGGATGAATCTCAGATTAATATTTCTATGTGAAAGAAAGAAGTCATTATGAAAGTCCACATATTGCATAATATGACATTCTGAAAAGGCAAAACTAAAGGCACAATAAATAGTCCAGTGATTGCCAAGAGTACAGGAGAGGGGTAAGGGCTGAATAAGTGAAGCACAGGTTTTGCTGGTTTGTTTGTTTAAGGCAGTAAATCTATTCTAAAAGATACTGCAATGACGGATACATAATACTATAAAAAATTCAACCTTAACATATACAATTAAAAAAATATTTAGAAGGCCAGAGAAATCTAGAATAGAATGCAAATGTGGCAAGAATGCAACTGCATTATAAATATATGAAACAATCTCATTGAAGACGATAAGGGGGAAAAACTGCTGAATTAAGTAACTCTGGAAATGAGTCGGGTCGGTAAGACTAAAGGCAAAGGAACTAACTATAAGCACTGTGCTCTACCTGATAAAGTTGTTTCCAATGGAAATAGGGGTTAACAATTCTGATACTGCCATACATGTATACTAGAATTGAAAAACTGAGTAAATTGGTAGCAGATGGTGGGATACCAGTTTCTCAGTATTTGAGTGGGATGTCACAGATAAGCAAGGGGAGGAGGCTAAAATCATTCATATGGTAATGGATTAGAGTGGGATACATCAGTAAGAATTCATGTTTAGAGTAATATAGGTACAGATGAATACAAAAAGAAATATGTATAGATATGTGTATAAACTAAAGTTATTATATACACATGTATCCTTGCTCCTTGCTCTGTAAGCTAGAAGCAAAGTCAATCCAGTATTAAGGAACACATTTAGCACCCAGATCCAAGTTTCTAATACCATTATCCAACAAAAAGAACCAGAGGTCCTTGGAGAAATGGTTGATTCTAGGACTGGGGTAGCAAGTACACAAGTTAAGGCTAGAGCATCTTATAATGCCAGAAAGTAAGAAAGTATTTTTTTAAAAAACATAATAATGTGGTTATGTTAAAGAAACCAAGGAGCCAATTGATAGATTCCTCAATGGATAAAGCTGAAACAATCCAGGAAAAAATAAGTATATTAGATTAAAATTCAAAGTATAAAATAAATATCTATGAGTCCATACTGATGAAGGAAGGAAGGAAAGAAGGTCAAATTCATTATACAAATGAATTATAAATAATAATATTATATGCTACAACTGAAGGAGGTGAAGCATGGCTCTTCACTCCTTAAATGTGGGTTGTGTACAGCAACTTCCTTCCAAAGTACAGTACGGGGAGGGAAGAAAAACTTCATAGTAAAGAAAACTGACAAACACTACCTCAGGCAAGTACTGAAGATTAACACCACAAGTGATTTCATATAGACAATAGGTACACTTGATATGATGTGATGAGTATGTCACTTTAATTTTGTTGTCTTTCACTTCAAAACCAATTATGAGAAAAACATCAGACCAATATCGACTGAAGAACATTCTACAAAATACCTGATCAGTATTCCTCAAAACTCTCAAGATTATCAAAAACAAGGAAAGCCTGAGAAACTGTTTCAGCCAAGAGGAACTAAGGAAGGATGATGAACTAATGTAACACAGTATGCTGAAAGGGATTTTGAAACAGTAACAAGACATTGGGTAAAACAAAAGATTTTATCCAAAAATATCTGGATGAAATATGGACTTTAGTTAATAATAAAGTATACTGATGCATGATTCATGAATTGTGAAACATTTATGATAGCAATGAGTTAATAAGGGAAACTTGGTGTGGCGTATATGGAATCTCTGTACTCTTTTTACTACTCTTTTGTAAGTTTAAAACTGAAATAAAAAGTTTATTAAAATGAATGAATTGAAATGTGTATACACAAATATCCACATAATGGTAATATGCCTCACGCATAGTCATGCCTATATCTATCACTCAAGATTCTAAAGTAACCTACAACAGTGCTATTATATCATTTAATAACATTAATCTAACAGTAATTAAAATTCTAGACTTGTAAGGTGATCTTATTTTAAGAAACATTTGTTCTTTAATTAGACTATAACTACCATATTCTACCAGGAAATTTTTTTTGATGTGTTTTCTGCCCAAATTAAATGATAAGTAGAACAACTCATTCAATGTAGATTTTCTGTACAGCTTGATTAAATTATTGTAAACTACTCATCTGTGTATTATTATATAAGATTACAAGCTTTTGAATAAACCCCAAATAGTTGACGAAGTTGGAATATATCTAATTATGTCCTCAGTTTACACAATGATCTTGTATTTCAGTTAAAGTTTATTGAATGGATAGTGTATTTCAAATTAATATCTTATCATATGGTAAATACTGAAGATTAATTGAAATGACCATTTTGTTAAAGCAGTAGACATATTTGAACTATGTTAAAGAAAAAAATTATTCTGACACTTGTCAAAGTGATAAGACTTTATACAGACCTATTGTGATAGGTGTCAAGACTATGACAAGAAGGGAGAGAGACAGGGCTCAAGGCTGAATATAGCAAGGAAAAGTGAGGATTTATAGCCAAGGAGCATAGCGTGAGGTTAGTAGATGGAAAATTACTAAGAGGAGACATAAAGGGTAGGGAAATTTTTGCTAAACCGACTTAAAATTCTTGCTGAGGCAGGCCAAGATGATCAGATATCAAGGGTGGGGAATAAGAAATTTGATCAGATATGGAGGGGGATCAGGTATTCAGGGTAAAGGATTCTTGTTGCAACCGAACTAGGCAAACCAAAGACAAGGCCCAAAGAAAAGGCTTAGATGAAAAGAGGGCTCAGAGAGTCTGTCTTAAGTTTGGACAGCTGAGACAACCAATTTACGTACTCATATTAAGTCAATTAAGACAACATGTAAGCCATATTTGTTATTTTTGAGGTGACTTCAAAGACAATTTCGTATTTTCAATCCAGGTAGCTGTACCAAATATGAGTCTATTTTTAGACACAAATAAAAAATAAGTTTCTGTCATTAGGTTTACAGTACATAAAAAATATGTTCCTTTTAGAAATATAACTTCTTGGACCATATTAGAAAACTGGGTGATCATTTATTTTAATCACAAAAACGTTCCATGAAGAACCAGCTACCTAACATTTGTCCTGCCCATCAGCCTGCCCAAGGCACACACAGAAGAAAAGCAGAGGGAGGGTTTTCCAGCTCTCAGTTCTGTCATACCTGCAGCAGTGATCTGACTTCCTTCAAATGCCTGCTGCCAGCCTCAGTTGATCTGCACCCCAGAGGAATGATCTAGCCTTGCCTGGAGACTGTGGAGCAGCACTGACTTGAACTACCCAGTAATCTTCTCTGCCACCCAGTGGGCTGCCACTGTAGCTTCTTTAATAAGGTTTGAAATCCTCTTCTAAATTCATCATTTCTTGGGTCCTCTCCTTCATCCCTAGGCATCTTTCAGAGTTCTCTTTCCATCTTAATTATCACTCTCCTTATCACAGCTTAATAATCCTCTATAGTAACTTTTCTCTATTTAAAGTACTGTGTGCTTTCTCTTTCCTGGTTAGACCAAGATTGATATGTCCTATAAAACCTTCTCCCTCAGAATTTACACAAATAGAAGATGGATCGATGAATGAATGGACAGATGGATGGATGGATGAAAGGATGGAAGATGACAAATAGATAGATAGATATTTACATATATATTGTGTTACTTTGTATTGTGCAAATGAAATGCAATATTTATTAACTAATTGAATCAAATACACTGAAATCCATTTTGACTTCCCACTTAATTCCCTAAGCACCTGCATAAATAATCCATACAATTCAGCACTATAAATTAGATATGGAGAGGATTTAGTTAGAAAATTTAAGATATCTGCATAAAAAACAAATAAAAAAAGCAGGACTTGAAAATATCCAGTATATTACTTATTAGAAAAAAAAAATGCCCTTCATTGACTCCTTTGGAATGAGTTTTTTTTTTTTCCAGAGATTCAAAATAACAAGTGGTACATATTTATAGACAGGTCTGTAAAAAAGGCAGTAAGGTGGACCTTCCCTTAACTTCCTTGAGACCCAAGAAATGATGGCTCCACTAGACTGTTTGTTCTATAAGTATGTAAATACAGATCTGTTCTTAGTCTCAATTTATGAAATATATATATATCTTAATTATCTAAGTATTAAAAATACATTTCATTTTAATATATTCAGAGATGATTAGTAAATTCACTTAATTATGAAATTTATTCATCTTGAAGGAAGTTTAAAATAAAGACTACACTCTAAGAAGAAAATACTCCATTAGAGGATTTATTTGGAAAGCAAGTAAAATGAATCTATGTGATTAAAAGCTAACTGTAAGTATACCAAAAACTCCATTACAACTACTCACCCATATTAGCATAATCAATTTTTTTAAGTAAAATCTATTTTCTTTTTAAATTTTATTTTCACCACATGCATGGAATTTAATTCAAGCAAAACCAAATCTCAATTAGTAACTGGAAAGTATATAAAAATTTCCTGGAAGTGCCTTATGTTTTCTAAAATATGAATTAATTAAAACATTATAGAATATTAACTATTAAATGTATTTCTAAATTAGAAAGAAAAGATTAGATTATTTTTGTATGAAGATATAAAGCATAACTCCAGTTAGGAAAGCTTTTCAATATTATTTAGAACAAAGAATTCTAAATATCCTACGTTCTCTAAGGTGTGTATTGCTATGTCAGATACCCCTTATGAAGAGGATTTGTTTTAATCTCTCTGAAAACAAATATCATGAAAATATTATTGACAAAATTAATGTGGTTAATGTTCATACAGGACAATTTTTAAATCATGATATGTGTCTGCAGACATTTTCATAATTAAAGTTTACACAAATAAGACTTTTCCAAAGACTATTAATGAATGTATTTATCAATGTGATAAAACAAGTGTCTGTGTATAAATTTTGGGGAATTCAAATATACACAAAAATTGCAAATAGCATCCATTGACTCTTGGTCAATAATAAGGCAGAATCTATGGCTAAAAGTATAAACTTCAGCAATGAAAGGTCAAGAAAACGAAATTCATGAACTAGCCAATTTTTTTTTTCTGTTACTTAGGTACATATTAGGTACCTAATATTAGGTACATATACTGCAATAAAACTTTACAAACCATGCTTAATGAACACTGTATTATGTTGATGTAATGTGAACTATCTTTGGGGAAAAGGTTTAAAAACATGGCTTAAGATTCCTTTAAATTTTATTACACTAAGATATATTTAGTGAAGGATAGCATTTAGTTGAGTTAAATTTAAATTTAATAAAAGAAGAATCAAGCAGCTGAAGAGAACAATGACAGATATCCCACTCCTGAGAATAAGAAAAAGAGATTAATGAAGTTAGATTGTGAGAGATAATGCCCTGTGCATTTTCCTACTCTGTAAAAGTTCTGAACTGGGGATAGATTGTAACTGTAAGGTCTATGTGATTTTCTGAGGCTGCTTCTCAAGAATGGTGAAGTTGAGGATAGTGTATTTGGATCTTCCCTCACTTGGTTACAATAGGATCTATCGCTTTATGTTATAGCCAAGGAAACTGAAAGAGACACATTTCTAATTAAAAAACTTTAAAGCTACTATAGAGTGATTATTAGCAAAAGAGTCATGTAAAATATCTACATAAGATATTAAAAGATAGTTAACACTTACTCAATGCATATGATGTGCCCACAAACTATCAATGCATATTTACCACAACACACTTATGAGACATTCAGACCTAATATTTTGTTAAGCCCATTTTACTGATGAGGAAACTAAAATATAGAAAATATTATATTAAAATTCCCAGTAAATAACAGGCAGACTTTGATTTTAAAGGCAATTCCCTAAGGAATTAGTTTTTATTTCTATTTAAAGTTTACTGAAGTATAATTATATACAATAACGTAGTATTTTTAAAGTATGAGTTTTAATTTCATTTTCCCTTTGTTCATGACAGTATATAGAAATACAGTTAAATTTTTCTATTGATCATTGTATTCCTTCATCTTACTAGTTCTAGGAGATTTTTACAGCTGCTTTCTCATCATCCTCCTCTCCCTCCCTCTCTTATTTTTATGATCCCATTTATATATATTAAGTACAAAACAAGTAAAAATAATTTGTGCTTTCGGGATGTTCCAGTTGGTGTTACCCTTGGGGTGGGAAGTGACTGGAAGGGACATGAGACTACTGGTAATGTTCTGTTTCATTGTCCAGAAGCTGATACACAGGTGTGTTCAATTTGTCATGACATCCATTGAGCATTATACTTATTTATGTTTCTCTATAGGTACACTGCATTTCAGTAAATAATTTTCAAAATAAAAAATAAAACAAACCCAAAAATAGTGATACTGTTACTGCCCTATTTATATATTTTTCATCCAAAACCCTACCAATAATCACTAGGCTTAAAGCTTCATAAACACTGAGCTAGCATTAACAGTCTAACTTTTGAAAGCTGCAAGCAGACTTCAAATACGAAAGAAAAAAATATATAGTAAGGTAAACTTTAAGACATTTTATTGAAAATGATGACATTATTCATTTCAAGAAGATAATAATATCATAGTCTACTAGACATTAAATTTACTCTATCTTTTCTCAAATTTCTCAAGTATTCAACATTTTCCTGGTCAACCAAACTAACACTGGATTTGATTTCATGCAAATTGGCATTAGACTTTTAATTTGTATATCATGTGACATGTAAAGGGCAGAGCACTTTCATCATGTGGATTAATTTTCAGTATAATACAATAATCAATAATTAATATCCAATGGAGTTGGGACTTGGAAATGGATAATAAAATGTTTAATGTGTGACAAAAATGAATACAAAGGGCATGATTTAAAAGAAGAGGAAATATCATTTAAAAAACCCAAAAAACTATAACTTAAAATAGGTCATGGCTAAAAAAAAGAATGGAGTCTCCCCGATTAATTTTGTGAGTTTTAACCTGTCAGTGTTTCTTTAGCTCCAGTTGTTAGACTTTCACTCCTGCTTTCTTACCTAGAATTAGTTAAACTTCCTTGTCTAATTTTGGATTCCACAGGAATATCCAAATTCTTGAGAAGACATATAGTGATTTAGTCTGGTAGTTACCTCTGTCAATATAATCTGATGTAATATTTAATACATGCCACGTTCAACCCAAATGTCACTTTGGACTTATCTACCATTCGAGAATTTAAGAAAAACTAATTTTAAACATCAATTTTGTCATCTGTGCAAATATGGTATCCTTCCCAGAAACTCTATAAATCCCAAACCCACTTCTTTTTTTTTTTCCCTGTCTCTCCTCATCTATAGAGATATCTTGATTTTGCCCCAAGAAAGCCTATAAACATATATTGGCTCTTTTGCTGGTTTACAATAGAATAACTGGCCAAATAATCAATTTGAAAACTTTACTGGAGACTTAAAGAATTTCATAAAGATATTAGGTCACAAAACAGAGAGCCTTCTACAATATCCTTGGTTTCTAGTTTACCTTCTAATGATTTGAGTTTGGGATCTGCTGCGTATGAGTTTTATTACAGGAAATTCTTGTGAGCAAAAATTAGGTAGAAGTGATCAGAAGTTTGTAGAGACATGAGAAGGCAATGTAGCTCTGACCATTGTGAAGGAGAGAAAGAAGGGAGAAAGACTAGATGAAAGAATCTCAGATCATAGTGCAGTCTAAAAAGTTAGGCAAGGCTAACCAGGAGTGATTGAACCAAAATTATCCATCAGAGAAATTCTGCTTCTCCCAGGAACAGGGCTGCCTTAGTTTCCCTGTTGCACTCAGTCATTCACTTGCAGCAGCCCATGGGAAACATATAATCAGGAGAAATGCAGTGATGGATTGAGTAGAGTAGCTCAAGTCATCAGACATTGTATTAAGAGATCTGAAGGCAAATTTTCCTGACTGGCAGAGCCCATCCCTTGCACCACACAGATAATCCACACAGGTATGGGAAGGATTGATCTCCTGGGTCTCACTTCCTAAGAGGCATGTCAGAAGAGGGAGGTTAGTGAGACTAACTGTATCCCCGATCACTGCAGTGTATTTCAGGACGATGACTGGTACTCTCCCTACTCCACTGTCCATTGAATAGAATTTCTCCTTGACCAGACTGTAGTTAGACTTCTCTAAACACTCTTCTTGACTAAGCCTCAACTTTGGAATTCATCCTTGCCAAGTCTAACTTAAGCAAGAAACTTTCTAAGTCATCCTTGATATCTGATAACCCTTGATATCTGATGAAGTTCCTCATCCCCCACCTTTGATGTATAAGTCATTGGCCGGCCTTCAGCAAGAATCCTGTTGTTGGTTTAGCAAGAATCTCCCTAACCTTGATATATCCTTTTAGTAATCTTCCATCCATTCACACCCTCACTCTGCTCATTGGCTATAAATCTCCAAGTCTCCTTGCTGTATTTGGAGTTGAGAAAATGGGGAAAGTCTCTTTCCCCTATTGCAGTAGTTTTAAATAAAGTTTTCCTTACCATTTAAACAAGTGTCAGAATATGTTTTTTCCTTTAATAGTATTCTGAACCCCTCTCCCCCCTCATCTATCACCTTCATAGGTCTCAGTGGCTTACTTAATAGTTAAACAAAACCTCCATCCCTATGGGTTCTGGACATTTCATTATCATAAACTTCTCAGTCTGCAAATGTTGTATGTGCTCATAGTTATATTAGGGCAAGGGAGTACCAGGAGAAACCTACAAAATCACTAGGTTGATAAAAGGGCCTGACCTCTCTTATTAGCCAGTGTCAATTGCCTTTGCCAGTACTGCAACACCTCTTCACACCTGTGAGTCTCTAGGCACAAAAATTCTAAAGGGCCCTGACAGCATTCAATGAAACCCTTGCAGATTTGCCTGGCTAAATGTTAAACCCTTTGTTAGGACCAGGACTTTCAACCCTGAAGAAGCCAGAGTTGTGATATACTGTGAGTGAGGTAATCAGCTCAAAAAATATTCCATGGTCTTCCTCAGAAAAAAACTTCCAGTTTTTCAGGCATTCGGCAGTTAGTTGGGCCCATGTGACTAGTTATGACCAATGTAATGTTATGAATCTCTTCCAGGACAAACTAGTGAAAGACCCTCCAACTGCAGTGATGTTCCAAATGGTTAAGATACAAGGCACTGGAGTCATCTTCAGCAAGGTCCCTAAGGGACTGAGGGTGTAATCCCCCACTCAGTTGCATTTCTTGAGTGAGGAAAAGAAAAACTTTCAATGATTTAAGTCACTGATATTTGAGGTTTAATTTGTTACATTAGCATGACAATATTTTCTGAGTAAAACATACCTAAATTTTTTTAAAAACAGAATTTATTGTCAATACTTTACAGAAGTTTACAATATACTTATATACATATGTGAATATATATGCATTTTATATAACTAAATATAAAAAATGTTGGAATGTTCTTTTTCCTCAGAAAAATTTGCCTTTCATATGAAGCTAACACATGGTTGTTCATATTATGTGTATATCACATAGAAATAGGATGCCTTTTTTGTGTATAGAGTGTAGATCTGAGTTCTCAAAACTATCATTTAAATATCCAGAATGAATGGGTGGATTATCTTCCCCATCTCTGGAAACAGAACTTAGAAAAAACAGCCAGCCATATGTCATTATATTTAAATAATATGTGAACACAATAATGGTGATCAACAAGAGAAACATTACCTAGAAAGAACACTTACACACATAAATGCACTTACATACATACTCGTATGTATCAACATGAAGACTATCTGCACACACTTACATTCACACAACCCATAGGCACAATAGTCTGTGAGATTGAAAATAGGGCAGTTGAAGATCAATACTTATCATATTTTCAAGACTCCCTTAGTGAATGAAGTCCTTAGTCTTTAAAGCAGACTGTCATTGACAAGAGCCATCTTTCTTCAACAGCATTTGACAGATGTAATTGATTAAGAAATGTCTAGAACTGTTATTAAGCTCAAACTATACAGGTAAAAATCCAGAAAAGGTCTTCTCTAGATGGTAATCTAAAATAAACTTTCAATGTCAAGCTTGCTCTACTACCAATCATCCACTTCTGACTTTAATAAGTGCATTCTTCCCTGTGTATCTATTATTCTATTAATTATAAAATGCTATATCCATACATTTTCTTTGAATACAGCATTCTTTCAATGCAGACATGATTTATAATTAGAGAAGAAAGGCAGTTTATAATAATATTCTGTAGCCAGTAGCTTAAAAATCAGTTACAATTTGTGGGATGTAATGCTTCCAACCCACACTTCAGAACAATAAATAAATGACTAAAGAAACTCAGGAATATGTCTATCAATCCATACACTTGAAAATAAAAGTCTTCATGCTATACAACACAAACCATATTTATTGTTAATGAAGAGCTTTTACTGAAACAATATCCTTCTTCTTAGGGCAATATTACCTTTCCAAAATGAACCCTTCCATTAAGCAAAAAGTAAGCTAAGTAGTTAACTCTGTATCCCTGTTTCCTGTGCCACAACTGGTTTTATTTAGGGTCTTTCTTAGATTATGACAAACTATAAGATAGTGAAGAAAGTTATGTTCTCCAGAAGACAAAAAATTAAAATCATTATTTACATTTATATTGAAAAACAATGTCTCCGTTTTGGGACAAATTCCCCAAATCTTGAAACTTTTAGCATAGTTCTAGCATTAAGTTCATGCTTTCAGAGGACAGGATCTAAGCACATTTTGAAGAACAATAGCAAATACACTGAATTGTAACTACGAATTACATTTATTTAGTCTTTCTATAAGTACTTATTGAGTGTCTTCTATATCTCTGATGCTATAGGGTTAGCTATGAAAACAAAATAAAATAATGATTTTGTTCTCAGGAGGCTTACATTGTCATGGGTGAAAGAAAAACAAAATCAAGTAAATCAATTAATAAAATTATATTATTATGCCAGAGTATAAAATTAAACTATCACTCTAGAGAATAATTTGTTAGTAATTAGATAAATTAAGTGCATAAGCATATTGCTAGCAGAAAGTGAGATAATTTAGGTATCCATAACTAGCATACTTCATCAGTAAAATATGGTGTGACTTACAGTGAAATACTGTCAGATGTAACAAACTAAATGTACATATAGCATCACTGATAAATTTTGAAAGTCTGTTGACTCAAAAAATTAGAAAATCAATGAGAGCTATAACACAATACTTTTTACATAAATTTAAATATATACTTAACCAAAACTGCATTATACATGTTTTAATAAAATACCCATACTTCATTCATTTACCAAACATTAGAGTGGGATCCCTGAAGAATCAAACAAGGAAATGACAGCAGAGATCCAGGGAGAAAAATAAATAATAAAATAAAAATAATAAAAAATAAAACAAGAGAAGGGACTTGTACACAACATTAATGATAATTTCCCATGGATTGAGAAATATTTCCAACTAAATCCTCTATGTCAGAGACTTGCAAAAAATACAAAGAACAGAATAACATGATCAGACAATTTGTTATCAGGAAATACAATGCAAAGCAATGGTAGGCTACTGGCTTCCTTCTCTTAAACTGGCAATAATGACAAAGTGTGCTAATATCCAGTATTAATGAAAATGCAGGACAATATAAATTCTATAAAGTGTTGAGGGGGGTATAAAATGATGTAATATTCTTTCAGGGCAAAAATGTTAATGGTACATGCTAAATGATCTAGCTATTTAACTTCAAGAGCTGTATTATAAAACTAAATGTTCCCCCATGATTTTAAAAAATATTGTGTTTCCACTCTGGTATTGGCAGTTTTGCTCCCTTATAATAGACTTTTTTGATTATAACAGCTTAAATTTTATGGATAAAATTAGAAATTTTATTTTTTTATAAAAGGTAACTTCCTGAGAAATCTGTAGTATAAACATTGAGAGGCGTATTGTTGAGGAAGTCAAAACTTGGACCAGTGATTGCCAAAGTGTGTTTCCTGTATTTTTTTTAATGGATTTTCTCAGAGGTCGAGCCAAAGTCATGAAGCAGTATGGGAAATTAAAACTGTGAAACCTGGAATTTTCCTTTTTGGCTGGGGGAAATAGGGAAAAACGTCTTGGAAACCTTGATGAGGCAGATAACCAGAGAAGAGGATTTCCTAATTCTGTGTATGAATGCCATATACATATGTGTGACAGATTCAAAGAAGGACTGAAAAGGTTTAAGGCACTGAACTAAAATTTTAAAAGGAATCACATACAGCAGGTAAGGTAGGGATTAAAGATCCCTATCCAAGGAAATTAGATGATAGACAGATAGATAGATAGATAGATATAGACATACACACATAATATATATAATACCATAATTAGATATAGACATGTATATATACACAGGCATTGTAAAAATATAGTAAATTATATTGTATATCATATGATTCCATCAAAAATATCTGTAAATATCTCTCTCCCTAAAAGTGTACATGAATTTCTTAAGGTTAAGGCTCTCCAAGAAATGGTCTCATCTCTCACTTTCTTTACATATAACTGCATGTCAGTCATTATTCTCTAATAGCCACTTCCATATTCAGAGACTCAAACGGTTCTTTCTCTGAATTATATTCAAAATTTCCAGCTACTTTTAGGCATTGCTGCTAAATATTGATCAATGCTTTCTTTCTGATCTCATCCCAGGTACCTTGCCACCATTCATTAGCAGTCTAATTTGTCAAATGAACAATACATATTTACTCTAACTGCTAAAGAATAGTTTATAAGTATTCAGATCATTGAAACCAAATGGAGTTTATACTAGCAAAACTCCAGTAAACAGGATTACAAACAATCAAGAGTACTAGGAGCTATCAGATCTGAAAGCAATTATCTCATAGAGTACTTTTACTTTTGTCAAATTCAATGCAGCATATTATACCACCTAAATGATGCCAAACAACATGCAAACTCCACCTAGGACAGAGCACTATTGTGACATACAAATATGTTCCTAATTATAAAGCTAAATAAACATCAGATTTTGCCATGATAATCTTTTCAGGTTCAAATAACCACAGATAATAAATAAATTAGCCAATAAGTCCTCTAAATATGTTCATGTATATGGGATCATATCGTGTGTGTGTGTGTGTGTGTGTGTGTGTGTGTGTGTGTGTGTGTGTGTGTAGTTGCTGTTACTCTTTGCCCAAAATGTAGCATCAGCAATTTTGGTAGAAAAGAATACTGAGTAACTTTGAACAAATATCATTCGTCATAACATTCAATTTAGAAAGCACTGCAACAGTTTCAAGTAAGGGCAGAAAATAAAGTCATTAAAACTCTGAAAACTCTACCACATGGTTCCAATCGTGGTGTTCCCTTTATTGCAGTCAAACAGAAAATAGTCTTTACTATTGAATATTCATCTACCACTAGCAATAATTACTTTTCTAATTAATGTTTTTAAGTTAACTATGTATTACAGGATAAAGAACACATCTATGTTACAGTAACTGACAGACTGCTGCCAGCCTTCTTTGTGTTATTATGCAAATCATGTACTTGATGCTAGAAACATACTGAATGGTAATTTCAGAAGTAAAACTTAGCACACAGAAAGTTATCTTGACCATTTTAAATTCACCTCTCTTTAATTTTCTACAAAGATAATAACAATCCTGCAATTGGTTTAAAGCATGTAATCATAGGAATAGGACAGCCTTAAAGACCACTAATAAATACCCCTCCCCTAAGAGAGAACTACAAGGAAATAATTTTAGGAGGTAAAATACCCCCTTTTACAAAGGAGCTTCTACAAACTCTAAAAACTCTGACTTCCAAACGTTCCATCCTTCTTTGTCCTATCACTCGTTTCATATCATTGCTTAAGTCTATTTTCTTTTATTCACTTTCAACACAGAGAGGAGTACTTTCATTTTAAAGAACTATATTTTAATTTTTCCCAGCCAAATGATTCTAGTTCATCTGTGATTTTACATGAACAGGGTAATTCCTAAATTAACTTAATATGAGTTTTTTGATGACTATTAATTTTGACTAAGAACTACAGAAGACACAATCACTGCATATGACATAATACCTGACTTTGAGAAATTAATACTCTTGTTGCAGGCAATACATATACTTATAATGTTATCAAGAATTTTTTTAAAGCAAATAGAAGACCCATAAAATTCGATATAAACAGATTCCAAATATATAGAGAATAATTTATATTCAGATTTAGAAATATGAGAAAGAAACATATTGTTTGTAATTATCAAGGCATGCTTCTCAGAACATTCAGAAATGGAAATAACCCTTCAGTACCTGGTAGATTATTTTTAAGTGAAGAGGGGAAAAAAGAAAACATTTCATGTGACAAAAAAAGATATAACACTTGATGTTCTGCAGAGATAAGGGGTGATATAATTTAATTTGAAAATCATCATGTCTAGAGTGTTGCTGAATGGTAGAAAGTGCAGTAGGACAGCTTCAGAGAAGGGGTTTTAGTATGACTGGGATGAAGAGTTTGAGCTCATAAGAAATGAAAGATAAGAGCAGGTTCTTAAATGAGAAAGTTACTCTTTTATAGCAATGCTTCTGGCATCACTTTATAGATTTCATTCCAAATAATTTCCATGTAATTAAAATTGAACCCTAGCTTTTATTAATTTCTGGTTATGAAAAATACCCCCAAAGGAAATTTAATTTCTTCTTCAATGATCTATTTAGAGATTTCTATTTCAAGTACATGTGAATAAAAGGAAAGACATGAGATTCTTTGCCAATTAATCTAATACATAATCTTCTAAAGAAAGTTAAAAGTTAAAAAAATATATACTGAGATACAAGTTAACATTTTTTGTGAAACTGACAGAAAAATTTAAAGTGTATAGACAAGAGGAGTAGAAGCAAAGTAAACAAAATGTATCCTCAGGGACTTTCTAAAGGAGAAAAGTTTCTTTTAGAAGAGCTATAAAAGCAATGTAGTAGATATACATTATTCTGAATTGCCTTTGGATGGTATTGCTTTTGTTTCTGGGACTAAGGCACTTTTATTGAGAAATTATTTTAATGGAATGATTATCCTTAAGTGCTATAGACTATTTTACAGCTTTATGGTTTTTCCTTTTACAAAATTATATTCACATATTTTCTGTCATTATTTTAATCAAGTAATTTATTATTCATTCCAGTCTTTTAAATGACAGAAAGTCTATTAACAAAAATGTTTCTTATGCAGACATCAGAAATACATTTTTGACACATTGCTAAGGGGCTAAAAAAGAAGCATATTTCTAATGAATTGGCTCTCAAGATGATCCCAAGACTAGCAACATCAATCTCACCTGGCAACTGCTGGATAGAAAACTCAGGAAACAGAACCCACCAATCTGATTTTACAAGCCTTCAGGGTGATTCTGATGTTTGAGAACAGCTTAGATTAATGTTATATATTTATATATTTGTATATTTATATATTGTTTTAATAAGATATAATTTAATAAGATATAATTAATGAGATTGTATCCTTTTTTGAATTATTATAATGTAGTTATTGCTCTTTTTTTGCATAGCAATGCATTTTATCTGCCACACAACTAACCCTTTTACGAGAAATTTGAATTGATATGGCGCAGAGTTGTTCTAAAAGTTTATGAGTAAGAATAACATACTAAAAGTAAGGGAAATGTGTACATTATAAATAATATAAATATCTTGATTAACATAATACTATATAAAGATGCATGATTCTATTTTATAGTAGAAGGTAAATTTTAGCTAAGACAACATACCTAACCGACAGGTATGTATGTATATATGTATGTATGTATACATATATGAATACAGGTATGTATGTGTATATATGTGTATACACGTGACACATATACCTGACAGTATATATTTGCCAAAATTATACACTTAAAATTGGTGAATTTTATCCTATGTAAATTTCACCTCAATAAAAGTAATAAAAATTTAAAG
This sequence comes from Tursiops truncatus, assembly GCF_011762595.2. Classification (NCBI taxonomy): domain Eukaryota; kingdom Metazoa; phylum Chordata; class Mammalia; order Artiodactyla; family Delphinidae; genus Tursiops; species Tursiops truncatus. The sequence continues at coordinate 74,702,215 of NC_047042.1, read as the reverse complement.
TATCCCTTTACAATTCCACATAAATTCCTCTCTCCCATATTTGTACATCTCCACAGAAATTCCTTTTATCCTGAGCTAAATGTTATTTCTAAATTATATCATAGATTTATCAACCTAGATGAGCCAAGCAAAGACAGTCCTGGGAACATTTCAGATTTGATACATAATTTAGCTTTGAATGTGACAAAAGTAAAGTAAGCTGACCTAAAAGGTTGAGCCCTAGATATTTCAGAGGAAACAGGAAATTATTCTATCTCTTATTGATGCTAACACAATGAACTCATGAACAGAGAGGTCAGCACTTTCCTTAATAAGGATAGAAAAGTTCCTGCAACACAAACTATATAAGCATTGTCATCCACCTTGTGACACTAAAGATGTGCCTATAGAAGGTACAGGCTTTTAAGTCAGATAAACATGGCATGTAACACTAACTCTCCAAAGTGTAACAAATATGGTCAAAATAATAAACCTGAGCCTCAATATTCACATTTGTATATTAAGATTAAATGTGCTAACATCTGAATAATACCTAGCATAATAGTATGTACTCAGCAAGCAGACAGCAGTTATTTTTCTTTAGCTGGCACCTGTGGCTCTATAGTTCCCCCAACCTCATTATTTCTGATATAACCAGACTGGCAATTGCATTATATTCTTCTCCCAAATACTCAAATAGGGATGACCCCAAAGCTTCTTAGCTCTTATCTTCCAGTGAGGAAGACTGGTAGGCTTGAAGGCAGGGAGGGAAGGAAGCAAGAAGCAGGTAGGTGAGGGCAGGTCCTCTACCTTCAGTATTCTCTGTGCCTGACTTCCAGTACTGGGCCAATGAAATGAATGCCAACTCATGGGGTTATTTCTGGAATGGCTACTGTGCCCCTGGAAGTCCCTGCCAGTCATAGGAATCAGAACATACATACATAAGGAAATAAACAAAAGTGGAGAGATGCCTCCAGGTAGTGTCCATCAATAGCCAGGACCTGAATGGATTTCACCTACGCAGCCAGACCCCTAGAAACTCCAGGGGCTAGCTGGACAGGCTCATTCAGTCCTTTCATTAACCCTGCAATAAACGCATCTTTACACGATGAAACTTTTTAAACTCTGCTTATTACATTATGATAGGGTTTTATTCTCTGTGATAATGTCATGATCATGCCTTTTATTTTCTATTTTTCTAATGCTTTGACATTCTGGGGCCTTGCTGACCCTGGAGAGACTGTCCATTCCTGTGCTAGCCAATTCCTAGAGACATTAAAGGACTCACCTTTGAACATGGCTATCATATGCAAACTAATTAATACAGAGCCCATTCCACCATGACCTCCTTTATTGGGCTCTTATACTCCAGGCCACTATCCTCCTGCCCTAATAACCACAGGGCCAAGTACCAGACAAGTTAATGACAGCCTCTATACCCTCTATCCCATGGAGCCCACTGAAATTATTCAAACTAATAAATCCTAGCACTGCTTATCCTGCTTTTCCTTGCCTTTCCCAGGGAAACCACAGTAAAGGTTCTTGCCCACGTTTCCCTGTCACTCTCTGTGCTTCCTGACTGAACCTGCTGCTTCCCTGTGTGCTTCCCTGTACCGCATGGTGAGTCATGGCATGCCCTCTCCTCTTGGGAACTGTAACAAACTATCTTTTCAATGGCAACAGTCTCCTGATCTGTTGGCCTCACCATTCCTAAACAATAATAAAATCTACATTTTAAAACAGATAAAAAGTGTGACAAGATATTTAACCAGTACTTCTCAAACTTTAATGTGTAAAAAAATCACATGCACATCTTGTTAAAATGCAAATTCTAAATTAATAAATCTGGAGTGGGGCCCTACACTTCCAACAAGGTAATGCCAAAGCTTCTAAGTCTATAAACCACACTTTCCATAGCAAGATACTAAACTAGACACACCCAGTTTCAATATTCTGTTTTCTGTGAATTTTGCCTAATTATTTTACCTCTTCACAAATGGTTTCTTTCTTTGTAAAATGGAAATTAAACAGTGCCCACCTAATAAGCTATTCTAAGGATAAAATGAGGCAATATGGATAAAACAACAAACATTTATTAAACTCTGTATATAAAACTATCAATAGTATAAACTTCTACATGAATTACTTCAGAACATAAATTACTTGTATTTCATTATTAAATATTATAGAAATAGCAATTTACATTTGAAATGCTTGTTATAGATTTTCTGTATCTGTTTATTAAAGTAAGTCTCTGAAGATTACTTCCCTTTGACATTATTAACATTCTTATTTTTATGCAAAGTTGGAAGTCATAAAATTAAATCTCACTAAACATACAAATATTGACAGCTCTCAACTTCAGAAGGAACTTCTTCAAAATTTTAACTGTGTTTTTGAAGTTGTGTTTCCCAGAGCACAAAGTAACTCAAAGTGTAACTTGTCTAGCCTATTCACAAGTTAAGAAAGGCATTCCTCAAAAAAACAAAACTTATAACAACGTTCTTTAAGCCGGAGTAGTAATAACTGTATAACTTACTGTAAAAAAAATAAATATAAAAACCCAAAAGAACCTTTGAGACTATTTAATGAAGAACTTAAATCAATCTTTGTAATAAAACTGAATTTTACCAACAACCAAGTAGGTATAATTCAGTTAAACAAATATAAATCAAGACTCTGTTGTGTGTAAAACCCCACAGTAGCATGAGGAAGAGGAGTGGAGACCGAATAAGGCAAATGTCTTATGAGAAAAATAAATCCAGTAATGGTGATTTTCAGAAACCTTCTTGAGGATAAGATTAGTTTATAAAGAAATGTGAAATTTGAAATTCTTCATAAAAGAGTTTCAATTACAGATAAAAAAATGAAAGATAAAATGGGGTAAAATCAACAAAGACATGAATGTGGGAGCTATTGGACATGGTGAGGGGAAAATGGGTCAGGTTTTGCAGTTCGGTAATATAACATCAATATAATGAAGTATCTATACAATAAGATATAAACTAGAAAAAAAAAGAGGCTGGATCTAATCGTAGAAGACTTTTGATCTCAGGTGAGGTCTCACAATAATACGAAGCCAGCCTATAAATACAGTTTGACTTTGTTAGCAAACAATATGTAATGGTGAACATAAAATAATAAACTGGAGAATTGGGGCATTAAAAGAATCTATAAGAATCATTAGGAAAGAGAACAAATTAGGGCCAAGCAGAGATGCTTTACAGAATATTTCGTATAACATGCTACTTTTGAAAGGTAAAATTTAATGTTGAAGAAATAGCATCAGCCTCTAAAAATTATGTTTAGGGAGATTAAGGATAGTAGCTAAAAGTAATAAAATTTAGGACAATTTTCAGGAATCAAAATATAAATGACTAATAAGGTTGAAAAATGATCAACCTTTGAAAAGCATGAAGAAGTAAACAAATAATATTTTTGCTTATAAAATTATGAAATACTAAAGTATGACAAATCCAGAATTTTCAAGTATCCAATGCATGATGAGAATTATCATACTATGCTAAGCATGTAAATTCTGACAGGTTTTCTTGTAAAGAACTTTGGCATTCAAGAGGCTTAAATAGGTTCAAACCCACTGTCCTAGTCAGTTCCAGTCAAATAAAAGTCTATTATAATGAAATAATCAGAAACTTGAAAAATATGTACAAAGACATTAATCATAATATTGTTTTTATTAATAAAGCAATAAAATAATTTTAGTGTTCAACCAAAGGAAGATAAGGTTTTAAGATATGAATAAACTCAACTCTTTGTTCCATTTCCTACACCTCGGGAATCGACTTTCACATTCCCATAAACTAATCATATTTAAAAATTATCATCTATACCATTCACATACTCGAATGAGGGGAGTATTCATTTAATTTCCATCAAACCTCATGGTCTGAAGCATACTCTCTTGTACAGCAGAGGTCCCAGAATGAATACATATATGAGAAATTCAGGAGATAATATGTCTAAAAGGGGAAAAAGAGCAGATATAAATACCAAAAGTATGGTTATTGGTAGATAACTTTGCTAATTATTTGAAAGAAACAAATGAACAAACCGTCCAAAAAGAAAATAAATCAGGTGATTTAGGCATTGTTCAGCCTGAAGGAAAGTGATGCGATTCAAAAGCAAACAATACTTCTTTACTCTCAGATAATTCACAATCTAGTAGAACTATTACAGTGCTTGGCAAGTTTACAGTAATATATATATATTAATTGCTGGCAAATACAGTCACCATCTACAGAAATGTTATTTCCTTTCTTTTCACTAAATAGCTTTCCCTGACTTATCTGAAACATGAAGTAAATTTTATAGTCCCTACAATTCATGTATTTTGAGGGCATATGTGCTTTCACAAAATACAAGAAATGATAAGAATAATGAGATGCATAATAATAGGGAATTAGCATTATTACCTATTGATCTGCTACTTAATATCAAGACATAGAGGGTAAAATGTCCATTTAATGATACAGGCTAAAATTACATTCGCCTTTAATTCTGAGAGACATCATGATGTTTTGGAAATAGAGCTCTACTATAAAGGGAACCTCTTATTTCTCTGACCAGTTCTGGTTTTAAAATGTCACATGATCTCTCCTGGCCTGAAGAGAGACTTTAGAATAAGATACTGATGTAAAGAACTTCCAACTCCCAGACCTATGATTGGAGTACAGCACTTTTAACCTAATAACTTATTAATTGGGTCAGGTCAATTTTTCCATGAAAATACAAGCTAGGTATAGAAAATAAATTAGAATGATGCATATTCTGAGAGTAAATCCAATAGGAAATGTTAGTTGATTTTTAAAAACAACCTTTTTAACATTTATAATATTACAAATGTTTCGATGTGTAAGTTCAGAAGCACAAGGAGACTCTGAAATATTTTGCTCACTATGGTACTGTTCCCTCTAAAATTTTGAAAGGCTACATGATTAAAACACTTTAATTTTTATCGTGCTCTAGGTAGCAAGTATATAAGCATTGTTATACCAACTATAATAACTAATTGTCCTGACTTGTTTTCTTATGAATTATAAAAGCAGCAGTAACATGCTGCTCTTTAAAACAATGGCAGCATATTTGTGACAGAAAAATTGTCTAATTACTTTCCCTTTGCAAGATTAATTGCCAGTCAATCAGTTAATCCATCCTTCTGAAAACACATTTCTTTGGTAGCCAGTTAAATAATAGGTATATTGGTAGGGATACTGGGTACTATAAATCTTGAAAAAATTCAGTGTCTTACCTGTTATTTTGAAAAGAAAAAAAATAGTCTAATTTTCAAAACATATTCAGGACCTATATTTAAGAGAAAATATTTCATAGAGTTTGGGGACACTTATTTTGACTGAATTGCACATTGTTTGTTTTTAATTAAAAGGCAAAAGACTTCCTCTATAGCATAGGACCATTACTCATCTATTGCTTAAAATATTGCTGTTTGATTTTTTTTCTTTTCAGATAAGAGCCCAAATAAGAATATAGTGAATTTGAACAGTAAAGCATTAAATATTAATGTTGTAACTCAAAGTAAGGATGAAAACTATTTTTAGATTTTCCTTTTCAGTTCTGCTTAGAGTGATAACTTATTTTCAATCATTAAGAACTTCTGCATGGTAAAAAGAACTTCTGCATAGTCACAAAGGTAAATCTACCTCTAAAACATATAAAACATAATTCCATAAATGTTAATAGCATTACCAAAGCTTTAAATGAGCTATTTTCCAATAACTCATTATGCATCAAGCCAGCTAAATCTGATGGTAATTAGGTTCTAACTATATAAAAAACTAAATAACAGATAACATTTATTTATTACATTTTGTTCTGTAAAATGTTTGGAAAAAGCTCTTGAAATGATACAGTCAGAAAACAGATACCAAAGACAGATAAGGACACTAAAAGAAAAAACAACAGGCCAATATTCCTGATGAATACAGATGCAAAAATTCTCAAATATTAGCAAACTAAATTCATTAATACATTAAAATGATCATATACCATGATCATGTGGGATTTATCCCTGTGATGTAGGATGATTCAACATACCCAAGTTAATAAATGTGATATACCACATTAAGAGAATGAAAGATAAAAATCATATGATAATCTCAATAGAAGAAGGAAAAGCACTGGACAAAATTAAACAATTGTTCATGATAAAAACTGACAGCACAGTGGGTATAGAAAGAACATACCCCAATATAATAAAGGCCATATAAGTCCACAGCTAACATCATACTCAATGGGGAAATGTTGAAAATTTTCCCTCAAAGATCAGGAACAAGGTAAGTGTGCCCACTATCAATGTTCCTATCAAACATAGTACTAGAAGTCCTAGGCTAAGCAATTAGTCCAAAAAAAAAAAAAGAAGTAGCAAAATTAGAAAAGAAGAAATAAAGCTGTCTCTATTTGCAGATGACATGGTGTTATACAGAGAAAATCCTAAAGACCCCACCAAAAACTCTTAGAACTAACCAACAAATTCAGTGTTTCAGGATACAAAATTGACATACAAAAATTATATGGAGCCAAGGCTTACAAAGTCCCCCAGGAAAGCTGGCCTGGTGATTGGCTTACAGGACCCTAGGGCTGTAAAAGGGCTGAGGAAAGTCATCTGCAAACAGAACAGGAGTTTTAGCATATATTGCAGGGCTCATAAGTAACACAATTCTCCCATATATATAAGTACTACACTTGAAATCTTGTGAAGAGTTTCCTTGAGTGAGTTTGCTAGTAAACTGATAGAAAAGCTAAAAATAGAGGCTTTAAATATCCCATACAAGATTCCTTAAGAAAATTCTAGACAGAAGTTCATTCTGTAGCCTTAGAAGTTGATTGTTTTTTGTTTGTTTGTTTATGGTTCTACCTTTGCAAAACAAACTTAAGAAGAGCTATATGGATAATTAAGAATAGTACTGTGCCCATGAAATAATCAGGACAAACCTAATGAGACTATACTTTTTAATCAAAAATAATCATTGGAAATAATTTATGTTGACAAGGAAAAACACTGGCAAGAAAATTTATCAATGATTTTGAAATGAACAAAAGAGATTACTAGGTGTCCTTTCAGTGTAGTTCTGGTACTCCAAAGAATGTTTTAGGTACTATCAGACTGTGTAAAAATGTGCACCCTGATTGCTCCTCTGTTGACTATGCTAATTTACATCTCTTCAATTTTTTTTAATTCAAATTCCAATTGTTCACTGCTGGCATATAAGAAAATATTTGAATTTTGTATATTGACCCACTATCCTGCAACCAAGCTATACTGGCTTATTACTTCAGAGAGGTCCCTATAGATTATATGGCATTTTCTAATAGACAATTATGTCATCTGTAAATAAAGACAGTTTCATTTTTTCTTTCCAATGTGTACACTTTTTAAATTTCCTCATTTTTTATAGATTCCTTGTTAATTTAATTGTGGTCTGAGAGGATACTTTGTATGATTTCTATTATTTCTATTCTATTATTTGTTAAGCTGTGTTTTATGGCTCAGGATGTGTTCTACTTTGGTGAATATTTATGTGAGCTTGAAGAGATTGTGTATTCTGCCAATGCTGAATGAAGTATTAGCCAATTAGATCAAGTTGACAGTGATGTTCGGGGCGACTATAGCCTTACTGATTTTTCTACCTGTTGGATCTGTGGGAACTGTCAATTACTGGTAGAGGGATGTTGATGTCTCCTATCATAGTGATTCAATTATTTTTCCTTTCAATTCTATCAATTTTTTCACATGTACTTTGATTCTCTGTTGTTAGTTGCATACACATTAAGGATTGCTATGTCTTCTTGGAGAACTGACCCCTTTACCATTACATAATGCTCTTCTTTATCCTAATAATCTTATTTACTTTGAAATCTGCTTTGAGATTCACATAGCTGCTCTGGCTTATTTTTATTAGTGTTACCATAACATACATTTCTCCATCTCTTTACTTTTAACTTCTTTGAGTCTTCATATTTAAAGTGGGTTTCTTGTAGATAATACATGGTTGTCTCTAGTTATTTAATCAACTCTAAATAAACTGGTGTAGCCACACCATTCACATTTAAAATAATTATTCATATACTTAGATAAATATCTAACACATTTGTAATAGTTTATTTGTTGCATTTTTCTTCCAGTTTTATTTATGTATAATTGACAAATGAATATTGTATATATTCAAGGTGTGAAACATGTTTTGATATACATATATATTGTGAAATGATTACCACAATCAAGCCAGTTAACATATCCATCACCTCACATAGTTAACATGTTTTTGTGTCAGGCGGACACTTGAGATCTAATCTTGGCAAATTTCAATGACAAAAAACATTATTTTAAACTATAGCCACCATGCTGTACATTAGTTCTGCAAAATTTACCTATCTTAGAACTCAAAGTTTGTACACTTTGACCAACATCACCCCACTTCTCCCAGCCCCCATCCTTAGTAAGCACCATTAAACTCTTTGTTACTATGAGTTCAACTTTTTATATTTCAACATAAAAGTGAGATCATGCAATATTTGTCTTCATGTATCTGGCTTATTTCACTTAACATAATGTCCTCTAGATTTATCTGTGTTGTCACAAATGGCAGAAATTCCTTTTTTAAAGCTGAATAATATTACATTATATACAGGGAATATATATATATACACATATACATTTTTTGTCTTTATCCATTGATTGTCCATTGACAAGCACTTAGGTTGTTTCCATATATTGCCTATTGTGAGTAATGGTGCAATAAAAATGAGAGGGCATATGTCTCTTCAAGAAACTGATTTCATTTTCTTTGGATATATACCCAAAAGTGAGATTGCTTTTCTAGCTTGATGCAATTCCACTTGTTTATTTTGACTTTTGTTGCCACAGCTTTTGGTGTCAAATCCCCAAAAATCATTGCCAAGACCACTGTCAAAGAGCTTTTTTCCTTATGGTTCCTTCTAGTTTTATGATTTTCAGGTGCTACATTTTTTAGTCCATTTTGAGTTGGTTTTTGTGCAGTGTGTAAGATAAGGGTCCAATATCATTCTTTTACATGAGGATATCCAGGTTTCCCAACACCATTTATTAAAGAGAATGTCCTCTTCCCTTTGTGTATTCTTGGCACCTTTTTCAAAGACTAGTTAACCCTATATGCAAAGATTTATTTCTACATTATCTATTCTGTTCCACTGGTCTATGCATCTCTTTTTAGGTTAGTACCATACTACTTTGATTAATATAGTCTTAAAATGTATTTGAAATCAAGAAGTCTGCTGCCTGCAACTTTGTTCTTGCTCAACACTGCTTTTTTTATTCAGGGTATCTGGTTCAGTTCAATTTTAGGATTGTTTTTTCTGTTTCTGAGAAAAATGCCATTGGAATTTTGATAGAGGTTGTGTTGAATCTGTACATCACGTTGAGTAGTATGGATATTTTAACAATATTCATTCTTCCAATCCATGAAATGAGATATTTTATGTGTCTTTTTAACATTTCTCTAATCAACATTTTACAGTTTTCAGCATGTGTCTTTCACTTCCTTGGTTAAATTTATTCCAAAGGATTTTACTCTTTTTGATGCTATTGTAAATGGAAGTATTTCTTAATTTCTTTTGTTATTAATGTACAGAAATGCAACTGATTTTTGTATGCTGATTTTCTATCCTCAAACAAAAAAAATTCTTTTTAATTTGGCTAAGCTTTTTTAAATTTTAAATTAAAAAAAATAAAACATCCACTTACAGAAGAGATTCAACTTATCTGCTTTGAGGAAATATATATTAAAGAAAATGGAAGGTTAAAAAATTTCAAATGTCCAATAATGATGAAAAATAAATGTATCCTCTGTAAAAATCTGGACTAACTTTTAAGTCATTCATATTCATTCAGTATTCAGAGTAGGAGGTGAAATACCAGAGTATTGAAAAAAAAAACTTCAAGACTTTACCATTTTACTTTACTGAATCAACTTCACTGTCATTAGTTCTAACAGGGTTTTTTATTTTTTTGTTTTGTTTTTGCTAGAGTTTTCTATATACGGAAATATAGTTTTCTATGTATCTTGTTAAGGTTTCCTATGTTTCTTATGATCATGTCATCTGCAAAGAGAGATAATTTTACTTCTTCCTTTCCAATTTGGATGCTTTTAATTTATTTTTCTTGCATAATTGCTCTGGCTAGGACTTCCAATACTATGCTGAATAGAAGTGGTGAGATTGGGCATCTTTGTCTTGTTCCTGAGCTTATAGGAAAAGCTTTCAGCTTTGCACCATTACAATGTCATATGTGGGCTTGTCAATATGGCCTTTGTTGTACTGAGGTACATTACTTCTACACCTAGTTTAATGAGTCTTTTTTTCTTCATGAAATGGTGAATTTTGCCAAATGTTTTTCCTGCATGTGAGATGATCATATGATCTTTATCCTTCATTCTGTTCATGTGTTGTATTACATTTATTGACTTGCAGATGTTACACCATTCTTGCATCCCAGGGATAAATCTGACTTGACCATGTGAGTGATCCTATTAATGGTGAATTTGGCTTGTTTATATTTTGCTGAAGATATTTCATCTAAGTTCATTAGGACTATTGGTATGCAATATTCCTTTATTCTAATATCCATGTTTAGCTTTGGTATCAGGGTAATGCTGGACTGGTAAAATAAGTTTGGAACTGTTCCTTTTTCTTCAATTTTCTAGAAAAGATTGAGAAGGAATGGTATTACTTTTTCTTAAATATTTAGTGGAATTCACCTGTGAAGCCACCTGCTGCTGAACTTTTGTTTGGTGGGAGATTTTTGATTAATGATTCAATCTCCTCACTCATTATCAGTCTGTTCAGATTTTCTATTTCTTCATGATTCAGTCTTCGTAGTATGCTTCTAGGATTTATCCATTTCCTCTAGGCGACCCAATTTGTAGGGTGCAACTGTTCATAGTGACCTCTTACAATGTTTTGTATTTCTGTGTTGTCAGTAGTATTGCCACCTTCCTAATTTCTGATTTTATTTATGTGAGTCTTCTCTCTTTATTCTTAGTTACTCTAGTTTAAGATTTGTCAATATTGTGTATTTTTTTCAAAAAATCAATTCAGTTTCACTGATCTTTTCTCTTGTTCTTCTAGTCTCTAATTCATTTATCTCTGCTCTGATCTTTGTTATTTGCTTGCTTCTGCTAACTTTTGACTTAGTTTGTTCCTATTTTTCTGATTCTTGAAGCATACAGTTAGGTTGTTTGCAATCTTTCTTATTTTTCTTAATGTAGGTATTTATTGCTAAAATATTTACCTCTTAAAACTGCATTTTGCTACATCCCATAAGTTTTGGTATGTTGCATTTCCATTTTCATTTGCCTCAATATATGTCCTTATTTTCCTTTTGATTTCTTCTTTGATCCATTGACTGTTTAACAATGTGTTGTTTAATAACTTCATACTTGAGAAATTTCTAATTTTTCTCCTGTTATTGATTTCTACTTTCATACCACTGTGGTAAGAAAAGATAACTGAGAGATGTTCAAGATGGTGGAGAAGTGAGACGTGGAGATCGCCTTCCTCCACACAAATACATCAGAAATACATCTACATGTGGAAAAACTCCTACAGAACACCTACTGAATGCTGGCAGAAGACCTCAGACTTCCCAAAAGGCAAGAAACTCCCCACATACCTGGGTAGGGCAAAAGAAAAAAGATAAAACAGAGACAAAAGAATAGGGATGGGACCTGCACCTCTGGGAGGGAGTTGTGAGGGAAGAAAAGTTTCCACACACTAGGAAGTCCCTTCACAGGCAGAGATGGGAGGTGGTAGGGGGGAAGCTTCGGAGCCACAGAGGACAGCCCAGCAACAGGGGTGCAGAGGGCAAAGTGGAGAGATTCCCGCACAGAGGATCAGTGCCGACTAGCAATCACCAGCCCAAGAGGCGTGTCTGCTCACCCACCGGGACGGGTCGGGGCTGGGAGCTGAGGCTTGGCTCGGGCTTCGGAGGTCAGATCCCAGGGAGAGGACAGGGGTGGGCTGCGTGAGCACAGCCTGAAGGGGGCTAGTGGGCAACAGCTAGCCGGGAGGGAGTCTGGGAAAAAGTCTGGACCTGCCTACGAGGCCAGAGACCATTGTTTCGGGGTGCACGAGGAGAGGGGATTCAGAGCACCACCTAAACGAGCTCCAGGGACAGGCGCAAGCCATGACTATCAGTGCAGACACGAGAGACAGGCATGAAATGCTAAGGTGCTGCTGCAGCAACCAAAAGCCTGTGCACAATCACAGGTCACTAACGACACCTCCCCTCCAAGGAGCCTGTGCAGCCCACCATTGCCAGGGTGCCGTGATCCAGGGACAACTTCCCCCAGAGAACACACGGTGCACCTCAGGCTGTTGCAACATCACGCTGGACTCTGCCACCACAGGCTCGCCCCGCATTCCATACGTCTCCCTCCCCCTGGCTTGAGTAAGCCAGAGCTCCCTAATCAGCTGCCACTTTAACCCCATCCTGTCTGAGTGAAGAACAGATACCCTGAGGTGACCTACATGCAGAGGCGGGGCCAAATCCAAAGCTGAACCCCAGGAGCTGCGTGAACAAAGAAGAGAAAGGGAAATCTCTCCCAGCAGCCTCAAAAGCAGCAGATTAAATCTCCTCAATGAACTTGATGTACCCTGCAACTATGGAATACCTGAATAGACAACAAATCATACCAAAATTGAGGTGGTGGACTATGGGAGCAACGATATACATATTTTTTACTTTTTTTCTGTGTGTGAGTGTGTGTGTGTATGCTTCATTGTGTGATTTTGTCTGTATAGCTTTGCTTTTACTATTTCTCCTAGGGTTCTGTCTGTTCATTTTTTTGGTTTGTTTTCTGGGTTTTTTGTAATTAGTATATTTTAAGCGCATGTTATCATTGGTGGATTTGTTTTATGGTTTGGTGACTCTCTTCTTTCTTTCTTTCATTTTTTTCTCTTTTGTTATTACTTTTCAATATTTTTTATTTTTACTAATTATTTTTTATTTTAATAACTTTATATATTTCATAGTTTCTTTCATTTTTCCTCCCTTTTCTTCTGAGCCGTGTGGCTGAGAGGGTCCTTGTGTACTGGCCGGGTGTCAGGCCTGTGCCTCTGAGGTGGGAGAGGCAAGTTCAGGACACTGGTCCACCAGAGACCTCCTGGCTCCACATAATATCAAACAGCAAAAGCTCTCCCAGAGATCTCCATCTCAACGCTAACACTCAGCTCCACTCAATGACCAGCAAGCTCCGAGGCTGGACACCCTATGCCAAACAAGTAGCAAGACAGAAACAAAATCCCACCCATTAGAAGACAGGCTGCCTAAAATCATAAAAAGGTCACAGACACCCCAAAACACACCACCAGACGCGGTCCTGACCACCAGAAAGACAAGATCCAGCCTCATCCCGCAGAACGCAGGCAATAGTCCCCTCCACCAGGAAGCCTACACAACCCACGGAAACAACCATAGCCACTGGGGGCAGACACCAAAAACAACAGGAACTACAAACCTGCAGCCTGAGAAAAAGAGACACCAAATACAGTAAGTTAAGCAAATTGAGAAGACAGAGAAACACACAGCGCATAAAGGAGCAAGGTAAAAACCCACCAGACCAAACAAATGAAGAGGAAATAGGCAGTCTACCTGAAGAAGAATTCAGAGTAATGATAGTAAAGATAATCCAAAATCTTGGAAATAGAATGGAGAAAATACAAGAAACGTTTAACAAGGACCTAGAAGAAATAAACAGCAAACAAACAATGATGAGCAATACAATAAACAAAATTAAAAATCCCCTAGAAAGAATCAATAGCAGAATAACTGAGGCAGAAGAATGGATAAGTGACCTGGAAGGTAAGAGTGGAAATAAATATTGCAGAGCAGAATAAAGAATGGAAAGAACTGAGGACAGTCTCAGAGACCTCTGGGACAACATTAAATGCACCAACATTCAAACTATAGTGGTCCCAGAAGAAGAAGAGAGAAAGAAAAGGACTGAGAAAATATTTGAAGAGATTATAGTTGAAAACTTCCCTAACGTGGGAAAGGAAATAGTCAATCAAGACCAGGAAGCACAGAGAGTCCCAAAGAGGAAAAATCCAAGGAGAAACACGCCAAGACACATATTAATCAAACTAACAAAAATTAAGTAAAAATAAAAAATATTAAAAGCAGCAAGGGAAAATCAACAAATAACATACAAGGGAATCCCCATAAGGTTAATAGCTGATCTTTCAGCAGAAACTGTGCAAGCCAGAAGGGAGTGGCAGGACATATTTAGAGTGAGGAACAGGAAAAACTTACAAGCAATATTACTCTACCCAGCAAGGATCTCATTCAGGTTAGATGGAGAAATTGAAACCTTTACAGACATGCAAAAGCTAACAGAATTCAGCACTACCAAACCAGCTTTACAACAAGTGCTAAAGGAACTTCTCTAGGCAGGAATCACAAGACAAGGAAAAGACACACAATGACAAACCCAAAACAATTACGAAAATGGTAACAGGAACATACATATCGATAGTTACCTTAAAAATAAATGGATTAAATGTTCCAACCAAAAGACACAGACTAGCTGAATGAATACAAAAACAAGACCCTATATATTCTGTCTACAAGAGACCCACTTCAGACAGGGACACATAGAAACTGAAAGTAAGGGGATAGAAAAAGATATTCCATGCAAATGGAAATCAAGAGAAAGCTGGAGTAGCAATACTCATAGCAGACAAAATAGACTTTAAAATAAAGACTATTACAAGAGACAAAGAAGGACACTACATGATGATCAAGGGATCAATCCAAGAAGAAGATATAACAATTGTAAATATTTATGCACCCTACATAGGAGCACCTCAATACATAGGTAAATGCTAACAGCAATAAAAGGGGAAATTAACACCCCACTTTCACCAATGGACAGATAATCCAAAATGAAAATAAATAAGGAAACACAAGCTTTAAATGATACATTAAGATGAACTTAATTGATATTTATAGGACATTCCATCCAAAAAAAAAACAGAATACACTTTATTCTCAACTGCTCATGGAACATTCTCCAGGATAGATCATATACTGAGTCACAAATCAAGCCCTGGTAAATTTAAGAAAATTGAAATCATATCAAGTATCTCTTCTGACCACAATGCTATGAGACTAGATATCAATTACAAGAAAAAATCTGTAAAATATACATGGAGGCTAAAAAAATGCACTACCTAATAACAAAGAGATCACTGAAGAAAGCAAAGAGGAAATCAAAAAGAGCTACAAACAAATGACAGTGAAAACACAATGACCCAAAACCTATGGGATGTAGCAACAGCAGTTCTAAGAGGGAAGTTTATGGCAATACAATCCAACCTCAGGAAACAAGGAACATCTCAAATAAACAACCTAATGTTACACCTAATGCAATTAGAGAATGAAGAACAAAAAAGCCCCAAAGTTAGCAGAAGGAAAGAAATCATAAACATCAGATCAGAAATAAATGAAAAAGAAATGAAGGAAACATTAGCAAAGATCAGTAACATTAAAAGCTGGTTCTCTGAGAAGATAAATAAAATTGATAAACCATTAGCCAGACTCATGAAGAAAAAAAGGGAGAAGACTCAAATCAACAGAATTAGAAATGAAAAAGGAAAAGTAACAACTGACACTGAAGAAATACAAAGGATGAGAGATTACTACAAGCAACTATGTGCCAATAAAATGGACAACCTGGAAGAAATGGACAAATTCTTAGAAAAGCACAACACTCTGAGACTGAACGAGGAAGAAATAGAAAATATAAACCGACCAATCACAAGCACTGAAATTGAGACTGTGATTAAAAATCTTCCAACAAACAAAAGCCCAGGACCAGATGGCTTCACAGGCGAATTCTATCAAACATTTACAGAAGAGCTAACACCTATCCTTCTCAAACATTTACAGAAGAGCTAACACCTATCCTTCTCTAACACCTATCCTTCTCAATTCTATCAAACATTTACAGAAGAGCTAACACCTATCGCAAAATATAGCAGAGGGAGGAACACTCCCGAACTCATTCCATGTGGCCACCATCACCCTGATACGAAAACGAGACAAAGATGTCACAAAGAAAACTACATCAATATCATTGATAAACATGGATGCAAAAATCCTCAACAAAATACTAGCAAACAGAATCCAACAGTACATTAAATGGATCATACACCATGATCAAGTGGGGTTTACTCCAGGAATGCAAGGATTCTACAATATACTCACATCAGTCAATGTGATACACCATATCAACAAATTGAAAGATAAAACCTATATGATAATCTCAATAGCTTCATAAAAAGCTTTTGACATAATTCAACACCCATTTATGATAAAAGCGCTCCAGAATGTAGGCATAGAGGGAACTTACCTCAACATAACAAAGGCTATATATGAAAAACCCACAGCCAACATCGTTCTCAATGGTGAAAAACTGAAACCATTTCCACTAAGACCAGGAACAAGACAAGCTTGCCCACTCTCACCACTATTATTCAACATAGTTTTGTATGTTTTAGCCACAGCAGTCAAAAAAGAAAAAGAAGTAAAAGGAATGAAAATCAGAAAAGAAGAAGTAATACTGTCACTGTTTACAGATGACATGATACTATAGATAGAGAATCCTAAAGATGTTACCAGAAAACTACTAGAGCTAATCAATGAATTTGATAAAGTAGCAGGATACAAAATTAATGCACAGAAATCTCTTGCATTCCTATACACTAATGATGAAAAACCTGAAAGAGAAATTAAGGAAACACTCCCATCTACCTTTGTAACAAAAAGAATAAAATACCTAGGAATAAACCTACCTAAGGAGAAAAAAGATCTGTAGGAAGAAAACTATAAGACACGGATGAAAGAAATCAAAGACAATACAAACACATGGAGAGATATACCATGTTCCTGGATTGGAAGAATCAACACTGTGAAAGTGACTATACTACTGAAAGCAATCTACAGATTCAATGCAATCCCTATCAAACTACCAAAAGCATTTTTCACAGAACTAGAACAAAAAAATTTCACAGTTTGTATGGAAACACAAAAGACCCAGAACAGCCAAAGCAATCTTGAGAAAGAAAAACAGAATTGGAGGAGTCAGTCTCCCAGACTTCAGACAATACTGCAAAGCTACAGTCATCAAGACAGTATGGTACTGGCACAAAAACAGAAATATAGATCAATGGAACAGGATAGAAAGTCCACAGATAAACCCATGCACGTATGCTCACCTTATTTTTGATAAAGAAGGCAAGAATGTACAATGGAGAAAAGACAGCCTTTTCAATAAGTGGTGCTGGGAAAGCTGGACAGCTACATGTAAAAGAATGAAACAAGAACACTCCCTAACACACCATACACAAAAATAAACTCAAAATGGATTAAAGACCTAAATGTAAGGCCAGACACTATCAAACTCTTAGAGGAAAACACAGGCAGAACACTCTATGACATAAATCACTGCGAGATCCTTTTTGACCCACCTCCTAGAGAAATGGAAATTAAAACAAGTGGGACCTAATGAAACTTAAAAGCTTTTGCATAGCAAAGGAAACCATAAACAAGACGAAAAGACAACCCTCAGAATGGGAGAAAATATTTGCAAATGAAGCAACTGACAAAGGATTAATCTCCAAAATATACAAGCAGTTCATGCAGCTCAATATCAAAAAAACAAACAACCCAATCCAAAAACGGGCAGAAGACCTAAATAGACATTTCTCTAAAGAAGACATACATATGGCCAAGAAGCACATGAAAAGCTGCTCAACATCACTAATCATTAGAGAAATGTAAATCAAAACTACAATGAGGCATCACCTCACAGCAGTCAGAATGGCCATCATCAAAAATCTACAAACAATAAATGCTGGAGAGGGTGAGGAGAAAAGGGAACCCTCTTGCACTGTTTTGGGGAATGTAAATTGATACAGCCACTATGGAGAACAGTATGGAGGTTCCTTACAAACTACAAATAGAACTACCATACGACCCAGCAATCCCACTACTGGGCATATACCCTGAGAAAACCATAATTCAAAAAGAGTCATGTACCAAAATGTTCATTGCAGCTCTATTTACAATAGCCAGGACATGGAAGCAACTTAAGTGTCCATCAACAGATGAATGGATAAAGAAGATGTGGCACATACATACAATGGAATATTACTCAGCCATAAAAGGAAACGAAATTGAGTTACTTGTAGTGAGGTGGATGGACCTAGAGATTGTCATACAGAGTGAAGTAAGTCAGAAGGAAGAAAACAAATACCATATGCTAACACATATATGGAATCTAAAGAAAAAGAAATGGTTATGAAGAACCTAGGGGCAGGACAGGAATAAAGACGCAGATGTAGAGAATGGACTTGAGGACATGGTGGGGGGAAGGTTAAGCTGGGACGAAGTGAGAGAGTGGCATGGACTTATATACACTGCCAAATGTAAAATCGCTAGCTAGTGGGAAGCAGCCGCATAGCACAGGGAGATCAGCTCGGTGCTTTGTGACCACTTAGAGCGGCGGGATAGGGAGGGTGGAAGGGAGACGCAAGAGGGAGGAGATATGGGGATATATGTATATGTATAGCTGATTCACTTTATTATAAAGTAGAAACTAACACACCATTGTAAAGCAATTATACTCCAATAAAGATGTGGAAATAAATGTTGGAGTTAAGATGTTGGTAAAGCAACATGTTGGAGTACTGATGTTGGTAAAGCAATTATACTCCAATAAAGATGTTATAAAAAAAAAAAGAAAAGATACTTGATATGATTTCCATCTCTAAATTTATTAAAACTTTTGTGACCTAACATATGATCTATTCTGGAGAATGCTCTGTGTATACCTGAGAAGAATGCATGTTGAAGAGAATGTTCTGTATGTTTGTTAGGTCCATTTGGTGTAAAATATAGTTCAAGTCTAATATTTCCTGATTCGTTTTCTCTCTGCGTGAGTTAGCCATTGTTGATACCGGGGTACTGAGGTCCCCTATTATTATTGTATTGCTGTCTATTTCTCCCTTCAGGTCTTTTAATATTTGCTTTATATAGTTTTGTGCTCTGATATTGGGTGTATATGTATTTGCAATTGTTATATCTTCTTGATGAATTGACCCTTTTGTCATTAAATGACCTTCTCTGTTTTTACGAGATTTTAGGACTTAAAGTCTATTTTGTCTGCTATAAGTATAGCCACTCCAGATGTCTTTTGGTTTCCATTTGCATGGAATATCTTTTTCTAATCTTCCACTTCCAGCCTATGTCTGTCCTTAAAGCTGAACTGAGTCTCTTGTAGGCAGCTTAAAGATGGATCTTGTTTTTTTTGTTTCACATTTTTTTTAAAATCCATCCAGCCACTCTGTAATTTTCAATTGGAGAATTTAATTCATTTATGTTTAAAGTTAAATTATTAATACATAAGGACTTAATATTGTCATTTTTGTTGACTTTTGTCTGTTTTGTAGTTCCTTTTTTTCCGTTTTTCCTCTTTTTCTGTATTCCTTTGAGATTTGATGACTTTCTGTAGTGATATGTTTATATCCCTTCTCTTTATCTTTTATGTATCAACTTTACATTTTTGCTTTGTTGTTACTATGAGGTTTACATAAAACACCTTATAGTTATAACAGTGTATTTTAAGGTGATAAAATTTTAACTTCCTTCATATACAAACCCCCCACACTTTTACTTCTGTCTCCCACATTTTGAGTTTGCTGCCACAATTTACATATCTTTGTAAATGTATCCACTAATAAATTATTATGGCTATAGTTATTTTTAATACTTTTGTTTTTTCACCTTTATATTAGTTAAAAGTGGTTTAAAAACACCATTACAGTATTAAAGTGTTCTGAATTTGACAATATGCTTACCTTTACCAGTGAGTTTTATACTTTCATGTGCTTTCATGTTACTAATTAACATCATTCTGTATCAGCTTGATTAACTTCCTTTAGTATTTCTTGTACAGTAGGCCTAGTGGTGATGAGCTAGGTCTTTTTTTTATCTGGGAAAGTCTATCTCTCCTTCACTTCTGAAGGACAACTTTGCTGGGTAATACGTTTTCTTTCTCTCAGCACACTGAATATATCAATCTATACTCTCTTGGCCTGCAATGCATCTGCTATGAAATATACTGACAGACTTATGTGGGCTCCCTTTTAAGCCTTTTTTACTCTTGTTGCTTTAGAAAGTCTATCTTTGATTTTTGACAGCTTGATTATACTGTGCCTTGGTGAAGTCTTCTTTGAGTTCAACCAGTTTGGGTATTTTTGATAGTCATGTATCTGAATTTCTATATCCTCCCAGATATGGTAAGTGTTCAGCCATTATTCCTTTAAATAAGTTTTCTGCTCCTTTCTCTCACCCTTCTCCTTTGGGGTCTCCCATAATGCAAATGTTAGCTGTCTTTATGGTGTTCCATCAATCCCATAGGCTTTCTTCATTTCTTTTTGTTCATTTTTTACCTTCTCTGACTGAACAATTTCAAATGACCTGTCTTCAAGTTCACAGATTTTTTCTTCTACTTGATCAACTCAGTGATTGAGTCTCTTTATTGCATTTAAAATCATATTTATTGTATTCTTCAGCTCCAAAATTCCTGTTTGGTTCTGTTTTATGATTTCTATCTCTCTGTTAAACTTATTTTTTTCATGTATTATTTAGCTGATTTTATTGTGTTGTCTTATCTGTTTTCTCTGGTAGCTTTCTGAGCTTTCCTAAAACAATTATTTTCAATTCTTTGTCAGATCTTCATTTCTTTGGAACTGGGTATTGGAAAAATATTGTCTTCCTTTGGTCACATCATGTTTTCTTGATTTTTCATTTCTTTTAAGTCTTGTGTTGCTGTCTTCACATTTAAATAAGGAGTGAGTCTCCTTCACCAGGCTTTACTGACTGGCTTCAGGAGAGAAATATCTTCACCAGTCAGCCCAAATTTAGCTTCTGAAGCTCTCTGAGACCTTTTCAATCTATGTTTCTTGTTCCCACTTGGGGGAAGGGGAATTAAATATGCATGCCTTCTCTCAATCCTGCAAATCCAGACAGTGTCCTAAGAGCCTCCATTTTGTTGCACTAAGGTGGTGCCCTGAAACACTCAAATTTCTGTACCTTCTCCCAATGCCACAGAGTTGATTTTATTTTTGTACATGCTTAATTATGAGCCATATCTAAGGGCTCACAGTCACTATCCATGAGCTTGCATGCAGGGTACCAGCCACAGGGGTGCAGTTGAGGTGTTCAGAGAGTTGGGTGTTACTGTGGGCCACTTGGGGGTCCAAAGGTATGGCATTCCAAGCAGCCCTTGGTCAGACTTGCTGATGGAGTCCAAGAAGCAATATATAGGATCCTTGGCCCTTTGTTGAATTCTGATTTCTGAGAGCTGCAATTTCCCATTTCCCTTCTCTGTTCCCAGTATCTCCCTATCTCTCAGCTGTGCCAATAATTTCCATATTCTGGGTGGAATGAGGAAGAAGTAGGCCTCATGGGTAGCAACCCATAGCTGGGGAAGTCAGGTACTCAGTACACTCTCACTTACTCCAGTGGGAGAAATTATGGGTTGAAATATTACTCAGCCATAAAAAAGAATGAAATAATGCCATCTGCAGTGCCATGGATGGACCTAGAGATTGTCATACTGAGTGAAATCAGAGAAAGACAAATATCATATGGTATTGCTTATATGTGGAATCTAAAAAAAGTAGTACAAATGAACTTATTTATGAAACAGAGAGTCACAGATGTAGAAAAAAAACTTATGGTTACCAAGGGGGCGGGGGGGAGGGATAAATTGGGACATTGGGCTTGACATATATACACTATATATATAAAATAGATAACGAATAAGAACCTATTTTAATGCACAGGGGACTCTACTCAGTACTCTGTAATGACCTATATGGAAAAGAATCTAAAAAAGAATGGATATATGCATATGTATAATATAACTGATTCACTTTGCTGTAAAGCAGAAACTAACACAACATTGTAAATCAACTGTACTTGAATAAAAAGTTAATAAAAAGAAAAAAGAAAAGGAATTATGTCTCTTGGTACTAAACTGTACTGCCTTGAGGGAAGAATGACAATGGGTAAAATGAAACTGTTCTTCATACCTTCCTCGATACATGTATTCTCAGATTTTTTGCTCTAACAGCATGCTGGAACTTCTCTGCAGGACTCCCAGACACCCAGAACAGTATTCTTGTCTATGAATGGTTGTCAAAATCAATGTTCTGTAGAGGGATAACAGAGAAAACTCCTGTTCTTCCATCTTGCTGAGGTCACTTCCCTGTTGTCCTTTATTTTCTCTTCCCCTTTTCAGACTTCTCTGATTTTAATGGACTATTTTGTGTTAAATTAATGCATCTCCTTTCTCAGACCATAAATAATTCTTCTTAATTTTTAGTGGATGCCCTAGATCTTACAATAACTAATCTTTCAAGTATCAATAGCATTATACTGCTGCAAATACTGCTGTGTACGTTTTATGCAGATACCTTTTAACAGAATATTTCAAATTCCTTTTTCATGTTATTACTGTTTTTCATTTCAAATATCCATATGCAAGCATCATTTAGTACACTGTTAATTTATTGCTTAAACAAATAATTCTGTTTTAGATCAGTTAAGAATATGGAAAAAATTAAGTATTTTCTTTAACCTTCATTTATTTCTTCTCTAATGCTTTTCCTTTCTTTATTAGACTGAAGTTTCTGACCTATATAATTTTCACAATGCTTGCAGAACTTCTTTTAACATTGTAGGTGAAGTCTGCTAGCAATAAATTCTCTTTGCACTGCATTCCAGTTTGGAATTTTTCATTAACCTGTGTTGTTCAACAGTATTTTCTTTAACCTTCATTTATTTCTTCCCTGCTGATTTTCCTTTCTTTATTAGATTGAAGTTTCTGACCTATATGATTTTCACGATGCTTGCAGAACTTCTTTTAACACTGTAGGTGAAGTCTGCTAGCAATAAATTCTCTTTGCATTGCATTCCAGTTTGGAATGTTTCATTAACCTGTGTTGTTCAAATTCACTAATTATTTTCTTAGCCATGTCAGGCTTATTAATGAGTACACCTAAGACATTATTTTCTGCTACAGAGTTTTGCTTTCTAATGTTTTTTTAATTCTTCATACGAATATCCATATTTCTTCTTACACTGCCCATCTGCTTTTACATGTTCTCTACTTTTTTCATTAGAACCCTAAACATGTTAACCATAGCTTTTTAAATTCCCTGATAATTCCAGCATTTGTGTCATGGTTCTCATATCTGGTTGTCATGACTTCAGAGTGGTTTTTTGTTTATGTCTTTGCCATCTGGCATGACTCTTTAAAATAATTTTTATTGGAGTATAGTTGATTTACAATGTTGTGTTAGTTTCTGCTATACAGCAAAGTGAATCAGTTATACATATACATATATCCACACTTTTTAAGATTTTTTTCCCATATAGGGCATTACAGAGTATTGGTAGAGTTCCCTGTGTTATGACTTTTTAATTGAAAGCTGTACCTGCTATATAGGTATTAATAATAGGGAGAGAGATAAATAAATATTTTTCTAAAATAGTTTAAAGGTGTACAGTGTGATGATTTAACATATACATACATTGTGGAATGGTTATCACAATCAAGTTAATTAACACATCACCACGTCACACAGTTACCATTTTCTTTTTTTATTTTTTAACATCGTTATTGGAGCATAATTGCTATACAATGGCGTGTTTCTGCTTTATAATAAAGTGAATCAATTATACATATACACATATCCCCATATCTCTTCCTTCTTGCATCTCCATCCCTCCCACCCTCCCTATCCCACCCTTCTAGGTGGTCACAAAGCACTGAGCTGATCTCCCTGTGCTATGCGGCTGCTTCCCACTAGCTAGCGATTTTACATTTGGTAGTATATTATGTCCATGCCACTCTCTCACTTTGTCCCAGCTTACCTTTGCCCCTCCCCATATCCTCAAGAGTCCATTCTCTAGTAGGTCTGCGTCTTTATTCCCATCTTGCCCCTAGGTTCTTCATGACCATTTTTTTTTTTTTTTTAGATTCCATATATATGTGTTAGCATATGGTATTTGTTTTCCTCTTTCTGACTTACTTCACTCTGTATGACAGACTCTAGGTCCACCCACCTCACTACAAATAACTCAATTTCATTTCTTTTTATGGCTGAGTAATATTCCATTGTATATATGAGCCACATCTTCTTTATCCATTCATCTGTTGATGGACACTTAGGTTGCTTCCATGTCCTGGCTATTGTAAATAGAGCTGCAATGAACATTTTGGTACATGACTCTTTTTGAATTATGGTTTTCTCAGGGTATATGCCCAGTACTGGGATTGCTGGGTCGTATGGTAGTTCTATTTTTAGTTTTTTAAGGAACGTCCATACTGTCCTCCATAGTGGCTTTATCAATTTACATTCCCACCAACAGTGCAAGAGGGTTCCCTTTTCTCCACACCCTCTCCAGCATTTATTGTTTGTAGATTTTTGATGATGGCCATTCTGACTGCTGTGAGGTGATACCTCATTGTAGTTTTGATTTGCATTTCTCTAATGATTAGTGATGTTGAGCAGCTTTTCATGTGCTTCTTGGCCATCTGTATGTCTTCTTTAGAGAAATGTCTATTTAGGTCCTCTGCCCATTTTTGGATTGGGTTGTTTTTCTGATATTGAGCTGCATGAGCTGCTTGTAAATTTTGGAGATTAATCCTTTGTCAGTTGCTTCATTTGCAAATATTTTCTCCCATTCTGAGGGTTGTCTTTTCGTCTTGTTTATGGTTTCCTTTGCTGTGCAAAAGCTTTTAAGTTTCATTAGGTCCCATTTGTTTACTTTTGTTTTTATTTCCATTTCTCTAGGAGGTGGGTCAAAAAGGATCTTGCTGTGATTTATGTCATAAGGTGTTCTGCCTATGTTTTCCTCTAAGGGGTCTTATAGTGTCTGGCCTTACATTTAGGTCTTTAATCCATTTTGAGTTTATTTTTGTGTAAGTTACCATTTTCTTAATGTGAGAATTTACATTAATCCAGCAGGAAGTTGTGCTATGTTTAATGCTTATTTTAGCTATAGGTTCTAGAGCTTCAAATTCCAGTAGTGTCCTTCTTCTTGTCTCCACTCTTGACACAGGTCTTCCCTATGTACTCTCCTTAGAGTCTTCATCATGCAGCATTTTTAGCTTCAATCCCCTATTGTTATGCTGGAGCTCCGTTGTGGGGGAAGAAAAGCATTCAGGTGTTGCCTGATTAAATCTCAGTCTTTATTGGGCCTGTCTCTTGAGGTTGTAACCTTCACAAGTTTGTACAAAGGTACTGCTTTTATTTTCCCCAGACTCAGCTCCCTTCTATGGCACCAGCATTCATGATCTGTATTCTTGAAGACCAGACCCCTCCTACCAAATATATTTTTGTTTCTCTCCTTTACATGAGATAGGAAGACTCTAGGGGGCCAGACTGTGAAGAAATCTCCTTTACAAATTGTGAGTAATGGTCAGAATTGAGCTCTGGCAGAGTCTTATTTTCTGGAGAGTAGGACTTTTCTTTTTCCAATAAATTTATTCACTTATTTATTGGCTGTGTTTGGTCTTCCTTGCTGCATGTGGGCTTTCTCTAGTTGCAGCAAGTGGGGGCTATTCTTCATTGTGGTGCATGGGCTTCTCATTGCGGTGGCCTCTCTTGTTGCAGAGCACGGCCTCTAGGCATGCAGGCTTCAGTAGTTGTGGCACGTGGGCTCAGTAGTTGTGGCTCACGGGCTCTAGAGTACAGGCTCAGTAGTTGTGGTGCACACGCTTAGTTGCTCCGCGCATGTGGGATTTTCCCGAACCAGGGCTCAAACATGTGTCCCATGCACTGGCAGGTGGATTCTTAACCACTGCGCCACCAGGGAAGTGCCTATGTGCCATCTTTTAAAGTTTAGATTTTATTCTGGAGTTCACAAGGATCCAATATATTTTTGGTTGTTTGTTTTATGATGTTTTGTTTTAAGCAGGGATGTGACATGATCAGTTCGATTGAATGAATTTGAATTGTTCAAAGTAATGTGGATCATACGTTTTTTGGCCAGGCTATCTATCCACTACCAGCTGAGAAAAAATATGACTTCTCCTATATTTTAGGGTCATGGGATATGATGAGCATTCATATGTCCCCTGCATTGGCAGGCGGGTTCTTAACTACTGCGCCACCAGGGAAGCCCTATTTTTTAATGAAGATTCTTGATGTATGTTACGGTGGTTATTCTTCCTGACTGCCATAATTTCTTTTATAGAGACCCATAAAGGTTTCTGTAGATACATTTCAACTTCTTAAAAAGCACAAGCCCTTCACCTTTTCAATCATTAGCATCACAAAAAATAAACAGATTAATATAAGTTCACACACCTGCCTCATATAAGACTTTGAAATCCTCAAGGTCAAAGATTTTTATCATCATACCACCAGCACCTAGAACTTATACTTATTGAACACTTCTCTGAACTCTACTAATAAGTGTTTGATCTCCTTGATGATACTTTGACAAGCAAATACCTATATATGGTCACATGAGAACACAGTAGAATGAAATAAGAAAAAAAAAGCTAAAATAGCAAAAAAAAGTTGTACTTTTTTTTTTTTTTGTATAGTACTTTGTAAGTACTGAATCATTGAAAGGGTTCATTTCAAATGTTACTGATGTGAAAGCTCAAAATTTCTTCATAGGGAAACATGTATCTATGTACTAAAACAATCAAAATTATACAATAGTGGATGGAATTTCAGGTACTCTCAACATTATCCCAAATCTAAATCATGTTGAATTTGATCTTCACTGGCATTGTTGCAGTTTATTATTAGTTATTAAACATTGTAACCTATGACATTTGGATTCATAAATATTTTTATAGACTCCTTTATAAGGTTAGATTACTCCCTAAATTTAACTGTAAAGTAAACCAGATAATTCATTAAAATTATATATTATAATTTTGAAGTAGGACACTTCATACTTTTAATAAAGACCTAGAGAAATAACTAACAAACTCAATGTGCAAGACAAATAATTGAGCATAATACAGTGGACCAAACAGAATTTTTAATTCACTCAATATTATATAATGCATAGCTAAAATAACCTTTAGCTTATAGATTTGTTATCTGGACTATAAAACAAAGTGCTATAGTGCCATCTCCTGGAAAGTATAATGATCTAGAAGAGTAGGTGTAATTTAATATGAGCTTTGTTTAATAAGTATTTCATATTAATCAAATCAATAAGGGAGGGGAAAAGAGAGATAAGACTATAGATTTATATTCTGAGAGTAAAAATGAGTATTTTTAATATTGAGTAAGTGTGAGACTAAATATTTCACCCTTGTAACATTATTTCTTTATCCTTTAGAAACTTACATCAACATGCACCATTAAATCCTTTAATATTAAGGGCATGTGCTGAACTTACAAAGATAGAAGGTTAATCATTTTAGGGCATGAGCTTAAGTTCCTGTCTAAAATCAGTTAGGACTCTCACTTTGTAGGAGCCCATCCCCCCCTTTATAATCCTACAGCAATTATAAAAATTATTAGAGTAAGATTGGCCATAAAAGTCATTAGAGTCAGATACTGAGAGTCTGCCAGTTTATTAAGAATAGTTATCTGTACCTCCAGATCATTCACAAACCTAAACTTTCTCTTAAAAGCACAGTTACAATTTTTTCTAATAAAAAGCCTTTAATTGTTTCTTCAGAAATTTATTTTTGTGTATCCTATTAAAAGAGTTATTTTTGAGCTACTGAGTCTTCTGTGCTCAATATTTAACCCACTTCTTCTTAATTTTCTATCAATGGAGTTACAATTGAGAAATGCACTTTATTTTTACTTTCTTGTAATGTCTTATGTGATCTTGATATTTTGTGTTGAATTTTTAACCTGTTACATTATTTTTAAGATATTATATTGAACTGTATACACAATGAAATTTTGTTGTACAAGTTACTATTTAGGTTTCACTCTCATTTTTTGCATGGTACATATATAATTCACTTTGTTCTTATGACATTGTTATTTAATGTTATATAGGAAATGTTACAGAAAACTGGTATCTTAAACGTATGAACAAAATGATATTAACAATAATATTTATTGACCCCTAATTATGATTTAATAGTTGACACAGGGAACGCTACAAATATACAATATGTAATATAATAAAAACTAGATAATACAGAAATTATCCCTGTTTTCAATATAAATTGTCTACCAAACAACCATGAAATATCAAAAGTACAGTGTTATCATTAGTTAGATATTTATTTGTTTCTGTACTGAGAAGCTATAGCAATGATTGTTGAATAGGAATAATTAGGATTTAATCTTTTCTTACATTCAAAATCTTTTTAAGCATTTATCAAGTTTATTGTGGAATAATGTATATACAATGTACTGTATCTATCTAAAGTAGACAATTCAATGAGTTTTGGCAGCTGTGTTCACTGTAGGAGCTACAAGCTAAACTGAAATAAAGAACATCTCCGTCATCCCCATTCTATTCTATCCTTTTATCTAGCACCTGCCCTAGAAAACAACCATTTACATTTTGGTTAGCATATTACTTTGTAAGTTTATATAAAGTTATCAAGTATTATATCAATATAATACTTTGTTTCTAAATTCAACACTCAACATAATTATTTTGACATTCATGTATGTGTTCATGTTTACCAGTAGTTTGTTCCTTTAATTGTACTTATTTATTTTATTAGTTCACTCAGTACCTTCTTTCCTATGAGTAGAAGGTTTATTTTATTTTATTTTATCTTATTTTATTTTTTTTGAAGTAAAATTCCTTTACAATGTTGTGTTAGTTTTTGCTGTACAAAGAAGTGGGTCAGCTATATGAATACATATATCCCCTCCCTCTTGGATCTCCCTCTCCCCTACATCCCACCCATCTAGGTCATCACAGAGCACAGAGCTGAGCTTCCTGTGCTATACAGCAGGTTCCCACTAGCTAGCTATTTTACACATTGTAGTGTATTTATGCCAAACCTAATCTCTCAATTCATCCCATCCTCCCTTACCCTCCATGTCCACACAACCATTCTCTATATCTGCGTGTCTATTCCTACCCTGCAAATAGGTTCATCTGTACCATTTTTCTAGATTCCACATATAAGCGTAAATATACAATATTTGTTTTTCTCTTTCTGATTTACTTCACTCTGTATGACAGACTCTAGGTCCATCCATATCTCTATCCATTCATCTGTTGATGGACATTTAGGTTGTTTCCATGTCCTGGCTATTGTAAATAGTGCTACAATGAACATTGGGGTACATGTGTCCTTTTGAATTATGGTTTTCTCTGGGTATATGCCCAGTAGTGGGATTGCTGGGTCATATGGTAGTTCTATTTTTAGTTTTTTAAGGAAACTCCATACTGTTCTCCATAGTGGCTGTATCAATTTACACTCCCACCAACAGTGCAAGAGGGTTCCCTTTTTTCCACACTCTCTCCAGCATTTATTTTTTGTAGATTTTTTTGATGATGACCATTTCTGACCGGTGTGAGGTGACAGATCATTGTAATTTTGACTTGCATTTCTCTAATAATTAGTGATGTTGAGCATTATTTTGCTTTATTTTATTTTATTTTTGATTGTGGTAAGAATACTTAACTTGAGATCTACACTCTTAACAAAATTTTAAGTGCACAACACAGTATTGCTAGGTATAAGCACAATGCTGTACAGCAGATTTCTAGAACTTATTCATCTTATATAATGAAATATGGTTAGGATTTGACACTCTCATTCTCTGTTAATGGAAATCTGTATGGATTTCAGATTTGGATGATATAATTACAACTGTTGAAACTAGTAGTGTATATGGTTTTGTGGGAACACAAGTTTTCATTTTCTCTTGGATACTTATCTAGGAGTGGAAAGGCTGGGGTCACAATGTGGATGTATGTCTAATGTAACTGCAAAGTCTTTCTTAAATAAATCAGCAAAAGAGCCTTCTTTTCCCCCTGAATTCTTATGGATGGTTATGTGTATCTAAGTTTCAGAAATGCTCAAATCCAGTCTTATATATTAGCTATGTGTTTCTATTCTATAGAAACTCTACTAAAACCACATGCAAATATGGACCTTTTCTCATTTTTCTATTTTACATCAAATTCAATGCCCTGTCTCTCATGTGTGCTTTAATAAACATGTTTCATAAGCAAATAATTTAAATTTTAAAACAGAAGTATTTTCATATATCTCGGTTTGGCCCCTCTCCCATCCTAGTGACATGAGGTTCCTACCATTCTACCTCCTACTATTTTTAATACACTTTAGTGTTATCTTAAAGGAAGATTCAGTATTGCTTTTAAAGGACATGTGAGTGCTGAAAAGTGGATTCAAGTTGTTTTCCAGTGAAGAGAAATGAGGTCATAGTATGTCACCATATTTATGGAGTACTAAAAGCCAACAGACACAGGTGGAAAAACAAATAAACCTGAACTTAAAAAAGTATTTTAAACACCTGTTTTGAAACAACTGGTATGCAGTAGATTTTATTCTAAGTGACACAGAAATGAAATTAAGAGAAAAGTTCTAACCTGATGTTAGAATTGAAACTTCAAAATTGGTTGTCCTTACTGCCTGCTTTGAAGGTCAAGACTGCATGCTGAACAACAAGAGACAGAGGCCTAAAGACAAGAACACATCCACCAAGAATGAGTTAAGTGTGATTTCATGATTATAAAACACCTTCAGAAAAGGCAATATACTAATTAAAAGTGCTTTTGGACATGAACAAGCCAGATATTTCAGCAATATTTATAGATGCGATCCTTGGTTTAGACAAGCCAAGTAATACATCGAATATACTAAGAACCTTTCTTTTCTCATCAGACATGATGAATAGGAATTACCCATCCCCTGTAGAATATATATTCCTCATGGTCAACAGAAAGAAATTTTCAGTCTACAAGAGGGTTTTAAAGTCTTTTGCAGGCAAAAATACTGCCGTAAAACACTATGCTTTGAACCATGGTACTACAGGGACAAAATAATTGTTTGCAATTCTTTTAATAATGAAACTAATTTCTAAAATAGATTTATTTCTACTGTTTCAAATAGCTCTCTGTTTAAATCATTTTACTGGAATGATTGAAAATTAGTTGAAAATCACTGAAGGTTTACATCAACAAGTATTTAAATCCAGAAGCCAGTTGAATAATTAAATTTGGATTATTGAATACAAACTCCAGAGATGTTATCAAAAAAGAAATAGACAGTTAATGTTAGGACATTATTCCTGTGAAAGAGATGGGAGAGAGAGAATTCTATAAATCCAACATTTCAGAGCACTGACTTAGTAAATAATTTTAAAAGGCAAATTTCTTTTGAAATATTTTAGTCAATCTTAATTTAATCTAACAGTCATTTACACCTTATTGTAAATTAGTTCAACCACAAATCACCTCACCTTTATATACTATTTTTATTATACATTTATTATCTATTTTTCATCTTATTTATCCCATCAAAACTTATACGTTTTCAAGGAAAATGACTTTAGATAGTTGTCAGAGCATTTATATGTCTTGGTGTAATGGTTAATTTTGTGTCAACTTGAATGGCCACCAGTAGGTATATCCTACTGGTTCTATTTCTCTGGAGAATTCTGACTAAAACACCTGGCCTGAAATGAACTGGTACCTAAAACAAGTTGTAAAGTCTTCAAATTTATCTACTGCCAGGGGGCCTCTCTCTTCAGAAACATCAACATCACATTGATCAACATAATCTGCATTCAAGCTTAAAAGCAAAATAAACAGCCTGATAGACATCAGTTCAAAGCCTGATTTGAACACTTGCTAGCTATATGGTCTTGGATGAATTACTTAACCATTGAGCCACAGTTTCAATATCAGTAAATGAAAACAGTAACTATTGCTTTGCAGGGTTTTTTTTGAAATTATACATTATTTATTTAAAATCCTGAAATCCAGTAGTGGTCCAATAAATAATATTTTTATTTATTATTTTAATCATAGAATCATTACATTGCCAAAAACCCAAAGTCCTTCTGTTCTGTTTCAACCCATAGAGAGTAAATATTTATGGGCAAATTTTTACAAAATCATAGCCAGAATGTATGTTCTCAGTAATTCTTTTAATAAAGAATTATTGACACTGATTGAAGATTGTGTGTATCAGATATTTGTATTCACTAGATCATATGCCTCTGAAGTAAAAAGGAACAATGTTACTTATGTAAATAACCAGATAAAATTTACTTTAAAAAAATACAGTAGTAAATCTGCTGACCTAAAGAAAAATAAAATACTTCCATTTAAATATGTGATAATATTCCATAGAAAATATTGCAGTTGTTATAATTAAGCTCTTCTTCTATAGTGTTAACTGAGAACCTCTAATGTTTTTAAAACTACTGAATGTTCACTTCTTACATAAGAAGAATTTCCATGACTTATCCATTGTGCTAAATACCCAGTCAAACTTCTTCCTAAATTTATGTGGTAACAATTTGAGGCTTAAAAGCATAGTTAGAGATACACCTATGTGAAGAGCTTTACTAAAAGTGTGGTGAAGCAACACTGCATATTTATATACACTTTGGAAAGTCTCATCCAGGTAGCACTGCAAATTAAATTCTGTGGCATCCCCTCAGAAGGAGTATTCAGAGGTATTCTTGGAAATCATTCTGGTTTGTCTAGATTTTCACATATCTAAATCATGCATCATTTCCTAAAATTTTTTATCATGGTTTGCTTCCATCTAACTAATGCATAATTTGGTGCTATATCTTCATCTATCTTTTCTCCTTGATTTACTTCAAAATAAAACTTGAACCATCTCTCCATTACTTCCATATCGTTTAGGCAATAAAATATGGACTCAGATAGTTAATGTTGACCTCTTAGGATTAGAGTATATTAGGGTTAGAAGTCCAGGGACTTCTAAACAAAAGATATAAATAAAAATTTGTATATATATGCAGATACCTGTATATTAATTGAGACATGACTTGTGAACATCAAAACTGGCATACTCAATTGATTAATTAATAAGAACAATTTGATGTCTCTTAATGTTTACATGTAGCCATTAATAGACAATTAGATTTATTCATCCATTATATAAATTTTGCTAATAGGTACAAGACACCATTATAGGCACTTGATATATATGAAGTTTAATAAAATTTTTCAACTTCTAGAAGCCCATAATGTGAGGGAGTAAATAATCAAAAGTCAATAAAAAGTAAAAATTAGAATAGCATCATAAATCAGAATGCATAAGTTCTCATATGATTTCATAAGTGTTTCAGAGACTAACAATGTGCAATAAAATGAAGCCAGAAATCTAGAAGGAAATCACAGGTGAGGACCACATTTTCTGAGAACCTTGATTATCCAGTTAAATTAGGTACTAGACAATGAGAAAATTTCAAAGATTTGTGAAAACAACAAGGACATTATCAAAGCTATATTTTGACGCATTAATCTTGCAAAAGAATGGAATTATCTTGAGTTCAGAGAGAAGACAATAGGTGAGACCAACAACAAGGAGGTTATTAGAGGCTCTCTTAATTGTCCAAATGAGAAGCAGTAAGGGAACCCTCTATAATAGAGCAATGCAAATCAAGAGAAAAAGTGATTTGAGAGATGATATGGAGGTGGAAATAAGAGGTTTTGGCAATTGGTAATGGTGGCTATCAGCTAAACCCTAATTTTTAATATAATTAAAACTAAATATAATTATGGAAATACGCTAAATAGTGAAGTTCTCCATTAAAATGCTCATCTTGTTTGGAGATACATGTTATAGCCAAGTGTATTCAGGAGGAAGGAAATTATAAAAATTATTTTAGGATTTCATCCACTTTCATGAGCTTTACCTACATTTTTTAAGCAGATGATTCTCAACTACTTCTACTTAAAAGAAGATGTGGTACATACATACAATGGAATATTAGTCATAAAAAAGGAACAAAATTGTGTCATTTGTAGTGATGTGGATGAACCTAGAGTCTGTAATACAGAGTGAAGTAAGTCGAAAAGAAAAACAAATATATTAATGCCTATATATGGAATCTAGAAAAATTGTACTGATGAACCTATTTGCAGGGCAGGAAAAGAGATGCAGACATAGAGAACAGACTTGTGGACATGGGGGTGGGGTGGGTGGAAGGAGAGGGTGGGACAAACTGAGATAGTAGCATTGACATATATACACTACCATGTGTAAAACAGATAGCTGGTGGGAAGCTGCTGTATAGCATAGGGAGCTCGGCTCGGTGGTCTGTGATCACCTAGAGGGGTGGGATGGTGAGGAGAGGAAAGTCCAAGAGGGAGGGGATATATATATTCATATAGCTGATTCACTTTGTTCTGCAGCAGAAAGTAATACAGCATTGTAAAGCAATTATTCTCCAATAAAAAAAAATTAATAAAAATAGTATTTAAGGTATTCCACACTTCTGTTCTATTTAAAGTATCCTAATCATTTTTCCAACATTTACAGTTGGACACGTTTCTGGTATTTCAAACCCAAGAAACCCAAAATTTAGCTTTGCATCTCCCTACAATCTGCTCCAATCCTTGTGGTCTTTAGCGTCACTAAAGAAGCTTCTTTAGTGAAGCTTCTTTTGGCTTCACTGAAAGTCTGCTTCCCACACATAAACAAAACAAAGTAACAACAAAAACGTCTAGTCATCAGTGATGAAAACCAGTATTCTCTTGGATTTGGTCCTCTACCTTTTCAAGAACTTTGAAGAATCTGAGATTTTACTCTTCTTTTAAGGTAACAGAAGACATATTTCATGCTAACTTTCATGACAACAGAAGACATGAGACTCGCCATTATTCACATCACAGCAAGTAGCATGAGTTTTATGCTCACATTGGTTGCCCTTGTCCTCCAAATAGCAGAGATGACATGGAGTGACCCAGCTGGAAGCTGCACACGCAGTAAATTTTTGCCACAGCTGAGGAACTCCAAACTTAGAAAATCCCAGTGTTGCAACGGAGTTGCTAGAAAACCTTCCTGATCTTTGCCTCTGAGGAAGATATTACCTTTATTATCATGGTCAGGGATCGAATCTGCCCTCTGCCCTGGAGGGAGAGAGGATCTCTATTTTCCAAGGTTGCTTGCTGTACAAACATCTTTGAAAAGAGTTCAGAACAAAAGCTAATTCGAGACATGAAGAAATGTCATGAAGAATCATTCTCTGTCCTGTCTGGTTCCCAGTCCTGTCAATTAGACTTTGAAATATCATTTCCTAATAAGGATGAAAGGCTTAAGGGAAAGATGGAAACAGAGAAAGTTCGTAAGGAATATCAACAACCTGCTTTTGAATCTTACTCGAGCCTTAAGAATATGCCTAAATATTATCTTATATATGCCAACTTGATAATGAAATATTTTTTGCTTGCACAACCTGGTGGCTTGGTGTATTAAATAATACCCAGATGCTTATGGTCTACTCAGAATGCAGGTTTCCTGGTATCCTATATCCAGGTATTTAATCTCTACCAGGTCTAGATATGAACTATTCGCCAAAAACAGCTTTGCCCAGATGTAAATACTGGTCACAACTTGGCAGGAACATACTATTGCAGTACAGCACCATTAAACACTGAATCTCAAGACTACTATCCTCATTCTTATTCCATTCATTCTAAGGGCCATTCGATGTAGCATGCCCACTGCTAGTGAATGCACTGGTTTAAGCAACACAATTATCAAATTCACTTTTACATTTCTTATTATATACAAGCAAACTGAAATCCTGATTTTTTTTCTGATTATGTTTTTCTAAGATTTGATAGTAAGCTGGCCTCCTTGAATACAATTAGTTCTAAGCATACTGATGTAATGGAATGTCTGAATCTTGATACCCATATGCACATAATGAAGACTTTAAAAGGTCAATGCAACCTTATAGATTGAGGGGATGGATAAATAGGTTTCTCTAGGAGACACACCCCTTGGCCTCATTACAGGTATTCTTCCTCTCAATGTATGTTCTTTTCAGCCTGTAACAACTTTCACTCTGCTGCCAATAAGGCTCAGCTTAAGGATAAATTGATTAAACCATTCCTTCTATCCAAAGTCAGAATTAATAGCATGACTCTGTACAGCTTTGGACCTTTATGTTTACATCCATCTCTTTGTTTAGATTGTAGTTCATTTTAGCTAAGAACTGTAACACATTCATATGCATGATCCAGACAGCATCTTGAAGTGTGCCTTGCAGATATAAGTAAGTTCCAAAATATATGTTGAATCAATTAGAAAAGCTTCCTCCTCTATTGCACCTTGACTCACATAAAATTGTTGAGTAACTCAAGACCTGGTGTGTTATCTTCAAGATATATTGCTCTCACCAATAAAAAATACAGAATGTATAAATCACAAATAGGCAATTAATATATTCACACAAATATATATATGAAAATATATAAACCTCAATTTAAATTTCATTAAAACAATAAGATGCCTGTTTCTTACCTAAGCATTGGCAAACATGAAAAAAAGACTCTTAATACATTGATTGGGGAAAACAGACATGCATATGAGATGATATATACAGTGCTGATAAGACTGTAAATCAGCATAACCTTTCTGAAAAGAGATTGGGCAATATGTATGAAAAGCATTAAAATGTGTATTCATAGTAATTATACTTCTATGAGTTCACCTAAGGGAAATGTGTGCAAAAATATGTTTATAGATATTTAACACAGCACACTATACCCTTCTTATTTCACATAACATGAACATTCTGCATCTCATTAAGATAATCTTCATAAATATATTTATTAAAGGATTCATAATATATTTCACATTCATATACCAACTTTTTTTAGTCATCACTAAAGTGTCAAATATCCAAGTTATTTCTGCAATTTCATCATTATAAATAATGTTGCAATGGATATCTTCCTCTGCATATATCTTTAGGCTAGAATCTTAGAAGAGAATCACTGGATAAAAAAGGAAGGTGCACTTAAAATATTAATGCATATTTCTAAATTTCTTTTAAATTATCATCGAGTGTTCTAATTTAAACTTCCATTAGCAGTATATATGAAACTCTCTCACCACTTCATTAGTATTATTATATTTTTAAAATATTTTTAAGTAAATACATTAAAAATTCTTACTGCTGCTCTTTTTATTTTCTGTTGTTCATTTTAATCTTTTACTACACTTGTTAAATTTTCATACATTTACTGGTAACACGTATTTCCATTTTTGTAATTTTTCTATTCATTGTCTTTACTGTTTCTCTTAGTCCTTAGAGGATTTTGTCCTATTGATTTTGATGAGGTTCATATATGAAAATATCAACTTTTGAAGCACACTACTTTACAATTTTATGTAACTACAACTATATATCTTTCCCCCCATGAGATAGAAACAAATTTTTATGTATTTTAAAAATACTATCCACAGACTAAATAAATATTCATCTACATTGTTATTTGTTGCTTTACATTTATGCTTTAATAAACTTGGAATTTACTTGGAATATACCATTTTGTGGGAGGGAGATAAGATCCTAAATATTTTTCTAATTTTTCCAATGTCATATATTTGAAAAACCCTACTGTTTCGAATCTCAATTAATATACAACTCTTACTCCATTTCATATCAATTACCTATACGTGGTTCTATCACAAATTAACTTCCCATACATACCAGGGTCCACTTCAGGACACTTTCATTCTATTGTCAACCTAGCCTATACAAGTACAATAAAATGTTCAATTATTTTTTCTTTTTAATATTTTAAGTATCTAGTAGGACAAATATTCCTTTATTGTACCTTATTTCAGATTATGTATAGCATTCATGTCACTTAATTCTTTATATAATCCCTTTGGTGACAGCCCACATTATCTCTTGTAAAGGAATATTAACCTGAAACACCATGGTATTCCCAGGTGCTGTGTTTTTAGGCATGAAAATATAATTCTTCCCCCAGAGACCAGTCTCTAAATCAATAAGCTCTCTGTGTCTGGTATGGAAGGTCTGCTTAGAGATGGTATAATGAATAATGTCAGAGGCTATAGCAGGATATATGGAGTCATTTAAAAAAACTTCTTACAGGCTGGAACTAATACCCACTAAAGCCCCACTTACAAGATGAAAGAAAAAGTTTCTAATATAGCAAAATGCTGAGGACCAAGAAAGAGTGTACACACGGTAAGAATTTTTAATAATGGCAAGGTTTGACAGTCTTCAGTGGCATCCTTGAAGAGCTGATTCTTCTGGAAGTTTGGAAAGACTAAAATCTTCACAACTGACAGATATCAAGGGTTTGAGCTCAGAGTACCAACCTTAGGCATTCACTAAGCAAGATTCTGCTTCCTGAGATGAGACTAACCTCCTTGAAGGTGGAGGAAAGAGCTATAAACTCTGAGGACTCACACAAGTACAAAGATGGCTCACCTCAAGGTTAAAGGCATTCTAGCCTCAAACTCAGCAGTTGACAACTCCATTGAACGTCAATCACATTTTATTTTTGTTTTTTAGAAAAATTCTGCCAAGATGAACTATAAAAATAAACACAAATGGGATTTATGGTAGCTTTTAGCAGATGCCTTAGGCCAACTTTCAGGATCAATGAATTTGTTTCTGACTTTAAGGCTTAGAATAACTCACTTATTGGAGTAAATAGTTTGTCTAATGTTATCCTTTTAGAACATACAATAAGTGGAATTTTCTTCATCAAGTCAAAGTGTTTATTATTAGAATCAAGTTAGAGTTATTGATTCTTCTGCACAAAGTTGTTATAAACCCTAAGATAGTCCTGAATTGTGTAGGTCACAGAGGACTCCTTTCTAGAAATATCATATATCTATTTCTCCATTGAAGCCTAATTTCTAGAAATAATCCTTTAGGTGTCAGGAAGCAATAACAGAGGCTACACAATCAAGCAAAGTGATAGTACATGGCAGTGTTTTAGAAGCACTCAAAAGAACAAAAAGCAAATGCAACAACCCATTTTCATTTGATAAAAGATCCCTAAAATCACCTTATATTAAATAAAAAGAGCATACTTAGAGAAAAATACTCTTAAGGTGATTGAATTAAAATTAACATTCATTTATCTACATA
The DNA here is from genome assembly GCF_011762595.2 of Tursiops truncatus. Taxonomy (NCBI): domain Eukaryota; kingdom Metazoa; phylum Chordata; class Mammalia; order Artiodactyla; family Delphinidae; genus Tursiops; species Tursiops truncatus. The sequence continues at coordinate 74,663,029 of NC_047042.1, read as the reverse complement.
ACCCCTAGCACACATATAACTCATACATACCTATCGGTGTAAAAACCAAATATATTGTTCTAAATATCACTTATGTGCACATTTGGTGGGTAGTGAACCTGGTATTGTTTATATAATACTGAATCACTACCAAGAAGAATTCAATGATGTATTTATACGTTTATTCACTTACTTAGAGGAAATTACTAAAATAATACCTAATAAAAAAACTGGGAAATCCCAGAATTCCACTACAAATGAAATGCATTTATTTATTCACTCTTTCATTTAAGAAGCATGCATTGTTTACCCACTATTTTCCCAGGCACTGTGCTGGTCCTGCGCATGAAAAGATGCATAAGAAGCTGTTTTTTAAAAATTCATACATATCCCAGGCTAGTCAAGTGATGAAGCCTATACTACTAAGAGCTAAGATTCTCTTTTCAAATGCATTGGGGAAACTTACTTTCTTACAAAAGTAAAGTAATTCTTGATAAACCTAAAATCATGGTATTGAAAACTAGGAGTAACACAAAGATTCACTTACAGAGGAAGAAACTGAGTGCTTATCTGATATGCTGGAAGTCATGAAACTAGAATGTAGCTCAGCTGGGTCTATAATGATGTCCTTTCATATACTCTTTCTGGTGGTTCCTAAGGCCCAGTCAGTAGAGCATACCCAGTTGTTTCCGAACACTATGTTGAGGCTCACCCATGAAAACGGACCTTTCAGAGGTAGAGTGCTAAACTTTTATCAACACTTAAGATTTAATTTAACTAATATTAAAGATATATACTGCCACAATACAGTAAAAGTAATAATAACAAGCAAATCATTACTTAGTGTAGAAGAGCAGGTTAATGTAGAAGAGGATATGACTTTCTATAAATAGAAAAATTAAATGGCAGGTGGAGGGAAATAGTTTTCATTCTCTTGTTAGCAGACTTTACCCTGTAAACTAAGTAATATTTTATACCATCACAGTATTTCTGCAAAGAACAAAAGCTAAGGTTAGAAGGCACATATTATATAAAGAGAATGACAAAAAGATGCCAGACAGGGCTTCCCTGGTGGCGCAGTGGTTGAGAGTCCGCCTGCCGATGCAGGAGACATGGGTTCGCGCCCCGGTCTGGGAAGATCCCACATGCCATGGAGCGGCGGGGCCCGTGAGCCATGGCCGCTGAGCCTGCGCATCCGGAGCCTGTGCTCCGCAACAGGAGAGGCTACAACAGTGAGAGGCCCGCGTACCACAAAAAAATTTTTAAAAAAATAAAAAAAATAAAAAAAGATGCCAGACATTCCCACTAAGATTTTGAAAAGGTGAGGAAAACAGTTCTGGAAACATCTTGCATCACCCACCTTCAACCCACATAAACAGAAAAATTGATTTAAAATTTACAAAGTGTAAAGGAGGCAATTCATAGCAAGATATCAACCCAATAAAAGAATATGGTAGTATTTGCCTTCTCCCACATGAAGAGGATTATTCCGCTACCAGGCAAAAGTAGGGAGACTCCAAGAAAATCACACTTAAAGAATAAGGTCCCTAGAAGTAGTAACACTTTGCATATGTTTCCTAGGGCATAAGTTAAAACAGAAATCTGGTGCTTCATCTCACCTGGAGATGTATGAAAGCAAGTGGCAGAGCAAAACATTCTACTATGGAAAAAAGAGGCATCATTATCGTAGTCTACATTTTTACCATTTGCTTGACAAGGATACATTAATTTCCTGTGGGCAAGTGAACAATGTAGAAGATAGCAATACCAGATTACTTAGAAGGAAACCAGTTCAAAACTGTTCTACTAGATTAAAAGAACACCAGTGGTAAGAGATTCAAAAGAATAAAGCTGGAAGCAGAAACTGCAAGTCTGTCTGTCCCTAAAATACAAACGAAGTGTACACTGCCTGTGTTGACACCGTGCAGTGCAGAGTTCCCCACAGGAGAAGTCACATATGTTCCACAGAAGGATACAAGTTTAGACATCTATCAAACAGGTGGTTTTAGTAAATACCAGTTTAGCAATGAGACCCTCACCCTTTTCTGCTAATATCCCTTGCCCAAAGCTAGAGGGGAAATGGGGAGATACCTTGGACTGGACATGAGATTGATGCTTTACAATACATTAGACTGGAAATTTTAACATCTAAAAGTATGTCATAATTATCAAAATAAATTATTCTTATAACCCAATGTCACCAAAACTTAGGGAATCTGTCTGGTATCTTGCCAAAAGAAAAGAGTATCTGAAAAACAAACAAGTCTTTCTCTTACGATACTCAACCAAAATCAAACTGTTCAATTAACTAGATATACTTAATAATATATTTATGCAGCAATTAAGTTTTTTCCTGACATTTTAAACATAAAATTGAAAGGATTTTTCTATTATTTGTAGCATATAAAACCTATGCAAATTTTCAAGACTATATAGGCTCTCTGACAATAGAAATCAAATAGTTTTCATTTTCAAAATAAGCAGCTAACAAAGTAAATGAATGGCTAGAGCCTAATCTATATAGAACTAAAACACAACTACCTAGTAGCAGCCCTAGCTTTACCAAAATGTCTTCTCTAGGCTGCTAAAATCCTCATTTAATCCCTATTTACTTCACTGTTATTTGTTTAAGTTTTCCTTTCTGAAGATAAACACTCTTGAAAATGTATAACAAATAATGTATTTGGCAAAGTGTTATGATACAAAAACATGACTGTATTTCTAGATACTAGAAAAATTAAAACTAAAAAATTATTTACAATAGCATCAAGTCATAATATACTTACAAAATATATGCAAGACCTCTACATTGATGAAATAGATTTTAATTTCCTAAATAAATCTGATTACTATAAGCCCCTCTTACAATGTGATTTTGACACTCCTTCCACCAAGAGACAGGATCTGTGTCTCCTTCCTACAGGCAGTGGTTTGTAACTACTCTCACTAACAGAATATAAAAGTCATGTTATGTGACTTTCAAAGCTAGGTCATAAAAAGAATTAAACTTTGACCTAGCTCCCTCTTGAAACCCAGGCACAAGTTAATGAGGAATCCCATAACACACAGACAGGACACATGCCAGTGTTCTGGCTAACAGCCACAGATGACATCTTAGCTGATTGCCAGTACCAACTGCAAGGTATATAGTAATGGCCTTCAAATGATTTCATCCTCCAGCCTTTGAGATACTACAACTCACACTGAGTAGAATACAGATAAGCTCTCTCTGAGCCTTGCTCAAGTTGCACATCCATGAACTAAATAAATGTTGCTTTAAAACTCAAGACACTGAGGTAGTTTGTTATATAGCATTAGAGCAATTGAACAACCTGCACAAATGAAAACTATAAAACACCAATAAGACAAATTAAAGGGGATCTAAATAATTGGAAAGACACATAATATATCAGTTCTTCCCAAAATTCATCTATTGGTTTAATGCAATCCCAATAAAATTTTCAGCAAAATTTTAAAAGAAACTGATAGACTCTTACTAAAATTTATATGCAAATAAACATTACCTAGAAAGCCACAATATTATTGCAAAACAAGGACAAAGGTGGACTTACAATATCTGATTTCAACACTTAATTTAAAATATAGTAGATAAGACAATAAAATATCAGAGTAAGGATAGACATCTACATGAAGGGAAAATTACAGTCCAAAAACAGATGAACACATAAACATTTATTCATTTTGGACAAAGATGTCAAGATAGTTCTATGGGGAAAGGAGATGCCTTTCAAAAAGTGCTTAAACAACTGTATATCCATATGAAAATACCAAACAGAAAAATTATGTTTAAATAGACCACAGACCTAAATATAAAAGCTAAAACTCCTAAATGTCTAGAAGAAATTATAGGAGACTACTTTTACAACCTTAGGTTAGACAAAATGCACTAACAATAAAAGAAAGAAAAATGGATAAATTGGATATTCTCAAATTTAAAATTTTCTGCTTTTCAAAAGATGTCACTACAAAAATGAAAAAGAAAGCCATATGCTAGGAGAAAATATTCTCTATATCATTTGTGTGGAGGTTATAACCACTCTGGGGATTTATTTCTTAAAATTTAATCATATACTTACTACATAACCCAGAAGTTCCATTCCTACATGTTTATCCAAGAGAGAGTAAAGTATATGTATATATGAAGACTTATAAGTAAATATACATATAGTAGCCTTATTAATAACCCCAAACTGGAAACAACCCAAATTCAAAAGGTGAATGGATAAACTAATTGTGGTCTATTTATACAAAGAGATACTATAAAAAGAACAACAACAGAAGAATGGAATATTAATGCACACAATTAGATGGATGAATCTCAAAAACACTGTTGAGTAAAAGAGCTTAGACACTGTACGATTCCATTTACATGAAATTCTAGAACAGGTAAAACTAATAGTGACAGAAAGCGGATCAGTGGTTTCTTGGACTGGAGGTGAAGGAGGGCAACACAAAAAGGTATACAATGTAACTTTTGAGGTGATGGAAATGTTTAATATCTTTATTGCATGGACTACATAGTTATATACATTTGTCAAAACTTATTCAGCTATACATATAAAATCCATACATTTTTACTCTAGATAAATTGTACCTTAGTAAAGTGTGATGGGGAAAAATATACTTGGAGGTAACATTAAACTATTAACACCTTGGAGTAAAAGAGTGTATGAAATGCCTGAGAAGTTCCATGAGCCATTCTAAATAGAGTTCACTATTTATTCCTAACAAACAGTGATGACATTATCTCCTTTTCCTATAATATCCTACTATCCTCGGGCCTAGTTTTAGCTCTTTGGATATGATTACATTAGCTTCATTACAATAAAAGAGGTTTTAAGTGGGCAAACTGCCACAAACCAATTGCTGGTTTCTAAATGAGGTTTAACTGCTTGTCTACATAATGTTTACATGAGATAGAAACTGTATAAGATATTCTCTATTTTTTGTGTGTGCATGTGTCTACATGTCACACAACCTTATATGTGAACTAAGAAACTAAATTTTTTGGAGTTTTTTATCTAATCACATTGAAATTGCAGTATGTTTGATCTGCTTTGTGTCAATCAATGTTTCTAAAAATATACAATACCACCTCACAATACCTCAAAACTATTGACAATTCATTATATAAACAATAATATTGTACAATAATATCAATAAAATATAAATAATATAAATATATAATTAAAACAATAAACATTACTTTTGTGGCTTGCTATACGTCAGGTACAATTTTAAGATCTTAACATCTATTCACTCATTTGATCGTCATAGTAATCCTATGTGGAAATTATTATTATTTACCAATTGTGTGAATGAGAAAACACATGCTGATGATGTTAAATAACTTTATTCAAAATACTTTTAAAGCTTAGGAAAAAATTCAGTAAAGTTATTACATTTCAGTTTCTTAAATGTGAAATATGTATTTTTTAGAATAATCCTGTGAGATAAGAAACTGATGGTTGTTAATTCTGTAAGCTAAAAAACATATATTATGTCATATTTACCTTGCTTACCAAACCAAGCGGCTTATCAGATTTAAAAGTGGAGTCCACAACACGGCACTTTTATGATCTGTCTCCTAAAATTCCACCCCAGGCTGCTTATGTCCCTTATGAATGCAGTTGATTAGTTCTTTCCTCTGGTTACATGGGAAACAACACTCACCTGGGCAGCTTTCCCAAAAGGGCAAAAGAGCTCTAGCTAATGCTTTCATTTCTACAATTAGCTCAGAGGGACTGCTTCCACAGTTTTAGTGTAACCCATGCACCAGGAATAAGAAAATTAGACTAACATATGCCAAACAAAATATGTAAATGACTTAGATTGAAAAAATTTCCACAGACTGCAATGTGGCATTTAAAGTGTTGTCACATTTACTATGATATGAATAAAATCAATGTAATATTGAGAAACTAACTTTGAAAAGATTTGGCAACATTTACTTTAGGATTATGTTGAAAGAAAAAACATCACAGGTGTTAAAATTTTTAGGAGACTAAGAATGCTACATGAAATTATGCTGTGGATGTATTTTTTGCTTATGTTTCCTTTGTAATTATTTCCTAATAGTATAATCATCAATCACCTGTATCAACATTTTGTAATATAACATAGGTTCAATCAATTTAAAAGTGATATTATATAAAATTTGCTATTTTCAAATCAGAACAAGCTGGTGAGCAAAAACTATGAGCCAAATATATTTTTAAGTGATTTCTTGAAATATTTGTCATCTAGTGGGTTTTTTTTTCCTTTTAAGTATTCAAACACCCAGTTTATGGTCTATTCCCCAAAAGGTACCATAGCCCACAAGCCTGCTCTAAAATAATGACTAAAGGAAGCTTTTAAGACAAAAGGTAAATGACACAAAGAAACTTGAAACCTCAGGAATTTAAAAAGTGTAATAGAACTGGTAAAACTATTGATAAATATAATAAAATATTTTTCTCTTCTTGGTCTTTAAAATACTTGAATGGTTGAAGGTAAAAATGATCAAATTGTACTATGTGACTTTCAATGTATGTATGTGTAATATATAAGAAAAAACAGCACAAGATTTGAAGGGGACTTTTATAGTGGTAAGATTTCTCTACTCAGATTGAGGTGGTAAAATACAATATTTATCCTAAATAGATTGTGTAAAGTAAAATTCTGTCATTTCTAGAGAAAACGCTAAAAATTGCAAAAGAAATATAGTCAAAATCATTGTAGATAAATTAAAATAATGTAATAAAACATGCTCAAATAATCCAAAAGAAGGAAGAAAAGGTAGAGAAATGAAAAATAGAGGGAACAAATAGAAACCAAATAATAAAACATTTGACCCACATTCAAACATATCAATAATTATAATAAATGTAAGTGGTCTAAACACATGAATTAAAAGACAGAGATTTTAATAAATGGATTAAAAATATGACCCAACTATCTGCTATCTACAAGAAACTCACTTCAAGTAAAATGATATGGATAAGATGAAAGAATTTTAAAATTGGAAAAAAAAGATATGCTACAGAAATCAAAAGAAAGCAGTAGTAGTACCTATAGTTAATAATACTGTATTATGCACTTAAATTTTTATTAAGAGAATAGATCTCATATTAAGTGTTCTTACCACATAATAAAAGAGACACAAAGAAACTTTTGGAGGTGATGGATATGTCTGTTACCTTGATTGTGGTGATGATTTCATGGGTGTTTGAATATATCCAAACTCATCAAATTGTATACATAAAATTTGTGCAGTTTTTTAAATATATACTATATACTGATAAACTTTTTTTTAATAAATCAGCAGTGGTTATATAAATATATGAGTTACAATATAGGAAATTGCAATAAAATACCACTTAAAATAATTATGACATAAAATAAATTATTAGGTATAAATCTAATAAAACATGTGCGGGGTATGTATACTAAAAACTATGAAAGTGTGATGAAAAATATTTTTAAGATATAAATGAATTAAGACTCATACCATGTTCATTGATTAGAACATCAAAATAGGAATCATGAATTAGCCATTGATTGATCCACAGCTTTCCTGTAATATCAATCAAAATCTTAGCATTACATTTTATATATAGACAATTTGATTATAAAATCTACTTGGGTAAAGAAATTTCCAAGGCAAGGGTAATTGAGACAGAAGAATAATATGATTAAAGTAGCTAATGCATTTTGACAAAGAATTCATTTAAAAGAGTCATATTACCCAATGTTAAGAAATATTTAAAGATACTGTGAACTAGTAAAAAGATATGCATATAGATCAATAAAACAGAATACAAAATCCAGAAATTGGCACATATAAATATGGCCATTTGATTTTTGACCAACACACAAAATATATTCAAAGGATAAAAGCTTATCTTCTCAACAAATGGTGTCGGGATAATTGGTCACCTTTATGCAAAAAAACCCTCAAAAAACAAAATAACAAATCTCAAACTAAACCTCTCACGTTATATTAAAATTAACTCACAATGAATTATAGCTCTACACATAACACAGGGAACTGTAAAACTTTTAGAGAAAGTGATAAAAGAAAATCTTCATGGTTCAGGATTAGGTGAAGAGTTCTTAGACATGACACAATAAAAGTAAGTGATAATAATAGTAATAAATAAATTTCATCAAACTTAAAACTTTTGCTCTTTGAAATACCCTGGTAAGAGGAAATATAAATATCAGACTGGGAGAACATATTTGACAAAGAACCTCTATCTAGTGTATATAATAAATGCTCAAAATGCAATGATAAGAAAATAAGCAACCCAACTAAAAACTGAAAAGAGCATGGAGAAAAATTTCACGAAAGAAGATGTAAGAAGGGCAAACAAGCTGATAAAACAATGTTTAACATAACTGGCCACTAGGGTTATGCAAAGTAAAACCACAATGTGATACCACTAAACAGCTATTAAAACGTGATGCAAAATGACAAAAAATTACTAACTGGTGAGGATGCAATGCAAATGGAATCTCATAAACTGCTGGTGGGGATGCAAATGTTACAGGCACTTTGGAAAATAGTTTGTCTTTTTCTCATAAAGTTACACATAACCTTACTATATGACCCAGCAATCCATCTCTTGGATATTTACCCTAGAGAAATAAAAACTTATTGTATTAGTTTGCTATGACTGTCACAACAAAATACAAAGACTGGGGGGTAGAATTAAACAGAAATTTATTTTATCACAGTTTTGGACATTGGAAGTCCAAGATCAATGTACAAGCAGGGTTAGTTTCTGGTGAGACTTCTCTCCTTGGTTTGCACACAACTTCCTTCTTGCTGTGTCTTCAAATAGCATTTTCTCTGTGTATGTGCATGGAGAGACAGAGAGAGAGAAAGAGAGTGTTCTGGTGTCTCTTCCCCTTCTCATAGGGATATTAGTCCTATTGAATTAGGGTAAAACTTTTGTGACCTCATTTAATCTTGACTACCTTCTAAAAGTTCCTATCTCCAAATACAATCACACTGAGGTTTAAGAGTTCAACATACAGATTTGGGGGGGACACCATTCAGTCCATAACATTCCATCTTCTGATCCTCAAAATGCATGTCTTTCCTGCATTCAAAATACTTTTGCCCTATCTCAACAGCTCCAAAAGACAATCCATTCCAGCATGATTTCCAAGCCCAAAATGTCATCTAACTCAGATATGGGTAAAACTCAGGTATGATTCATCCTGAGACATATTTCTTCTCCAGTTGTGAACCTGTTAAACCAGATAGTTATGTGTTTACAAAATACAGTGGTGGGACAGGATAGACATTCCCATTCCGAAAGGGAGAAATGGGAAAGAAGAGATGATGAGCACCCAGGAAGTCTAAAACCTAGCAAGGTAAATTCCACTAGGGCTTAAGGCTTTAGGATAATCCTCTTTAGCTCAATACCCTGCTCTCTAGTCCAACTGGAGTGGCAGCATTACTCCCACTGATGCAGGTAATGGCTTATTCCCTTTGTTCTGCAAGGTGACCTTCCCTCTGAGGCATTTAATGGAAGCATCTTGCTCTGCTAAAACTAAGGAGGTAGCCCCATCTTCTGAAAGCAAGGAAGAAACAGCCCTGCTTCCTGGGTCTGTGGTTAGCGTGGCAGGCTTGATTATCTCTGAACTGCCTTCAGGGTCATTCTTCCCTTTTCTTGAAGACAAGGCATGATGGAATCCAAGCAGCTCCTTTGCCTCAATCCTGTAGAATCCTAGAAGCCCAACAACCTTCCTTCATTCCATACCATTTTCTATGTGCCCTTTAGTTCCAACTGGCAGTGTTTCTGCTGGTATAATCCCATCTCTACCACTGCCTTCATCTGATATGGCTGATTAAATTCATGGATAATCTCTTTATGAGGTGATCATTCAGCCACATACTTGCTTTTCTTTCCATAATATTATTTCTCATTTTTTTGCAATATAGATAGGCTATTTTCCAAATCTTCAAATTCTGGTTCCTTTTTGCTAACAGTTTCTTCAATTTAACTCTCCTCTTGCATTTTATTATACACAGTAAGAAGAAACAAGGCTACACTTCAACACTTTGCTTAGAAATTTTCTTTGCTAAATATCCAAGATGGTGGCTCACGAATTCTATCTTCAACATTACAAAATACCATAGACTGGGGGGTTTAAACAAGAAAAATTTATTTTCTGACAGTTCTGGAGGCTAGAAACCCAAGATTAAGGTGCCAGCACAGTTGGTTTCTGGTGAGACGTCTCTCCTTATCTTGCAGATGACCACCCCCTCTCTGTGTCTTCACATGGCCTTTTCTATTTTCACATGTGCAGAGAGAAGGAGAGAGAGTTCTGGTATGTCTTCCTAGTCTTATAAAGACATAAGCCCTATTGGATTAGGGCCCCATCCTAATGACCTCAATTTACCTTAATTACCTTCTTAAAGGCCTTATCTCCAAATATTCACAACAGGCATTAGGGCTTCAATAAATGAATTTGGGATGGACACAAATCAGTCCATAACACTAATATTCACACAAAAATGTCAAAACAAATATTCAAAGCAGCTTTGTTTGTAACGGCAAAAAACTCGAGAGAATTCAAATCCTTCAGTGGTTGAATGGATAAACATTGGCACATGCATACACTGTTATTTCGCAGAAATTAAAGAGAATAAACTATTGACACATAAAATTATGATAAATTTCAAAGGCATTATGCTGAGTAATAACTGTTAACCTCAAAAGGTTACATACCATATGATTCCATTTATATAATATTCATGAAATGGCAAACTTCTAGTGATAGAGGCCGAATCCAACTTTGCCAGAGATTTGAATTGGTGGATGGGGGGAGAAAGAGTGAAACTATAAAGGGGTAAGACAAGGAAAGTTTCCTTGGGTTTATATAATAGTTCTGCATCCTGATTATGGGTAGTTACATGAATACATATGCTAAGATTCACAGTACTGGACCCCAAAAATAAATGTTATTTTTACTGTATGGTAATTTAAAAAATAAAATTAGAAGAAAAAAAAAGAATGGAATGGATGAATAAAGATGACTCAGTAAATTAGAAGTCTTGCACAGGCTGGTTCTTGCTCAACAATGCAAGGAACTCAGCAGTATCTATTTATCATGAGGCCTCGCACAAGAAATCAAGTTTGAATTGAAAAGAAGCATGACCAAGAGTAAGTTTGAAATGGTCTCCAGGTGTGATAATTAAAAGAAAAAAGTTGCCTAATTTTTCATTTCTATCAACTGAACAGAAATTATGTGAAAACATTGATTAAAACAACGTAATTACTGATTTTTTCTGAAGTACAGGCAAAGAAACCCATAAAATTATTTTAAATTTAACATATCTTCATTGTATTACTTATAAATACTTACTATCTCATAAGCAGAAAACCCATATATGCACAATAATTAAATGAAATCTATTTTTTAAATATTTTAACTTTCAGTTATGTAAGACAATAGGTGTACACATATTTTTATGTCTTTATGAAGATATATTTGCCAAGTTGAGAGTACATGAACGACATTGTATTAGTCAACTTTTGCTGCAGTAGTGGTCTCTCACAAACAACTCCAAAATCTCAGTGCTATAGCAGGAAATATTTATTTTTACTCACATTACACATTATAGCTGCAAATTGGTTGTAGTGCTGTAGCTCTGCTCTAGGCTATGGATGGACTTTGAGCTTGTCCCATTATCTTCTCACTGTCAAGAGACATATGTATAGCACATGGAACTCTTCTCAATACTCTGTAATGACGTATATGTGTAAAGAATCTAAAACAGAGTGGATACATGTATATGTATAACTGATTCACTTTGCTGTACAGCAGAAATCTACACAACATTTTAAATCAACTATACTCCAATAATTTTTTTTTTTAAAAAAGAGTAGTTGTACTTCTGAAAACAAGTTTCTTTCTGATATAATGTGCTGAAATTTTATAATTTTTACAGTCGGTATCAGAAATCCTCTTAATGGAGGATCATATATGTTTTGGAAATACCTTAAATATCTGTCTGACTTGAGTGATCAAAATGGAAAATCAAGGGGTCTAAGCACCTTGTCAATGTACCAGAAAAGAAAGCTAAACTGTTCTGATTTAAAACTGAAGGAAAATTTTGGGGATATGGGAGGGGGAAAAAAGAAAGGAAAAGAAGGAAAAGGATAGAGGATCCATTGAGATGATACAAGACTAAGTACCATTGGGAATGAAGCTAACTTTAAAAATATTACAGAATAGGAAGGAATTTTAACAGTGGTCAGATTGATGATATACTGCACACTATAAATTACTCTGCAGTCCTCAAATTTCCTCAGTAAAATCTGCTAAACTCAAATGCCTCTTGAGGAGAGTGTTTTGGTGAGGAAGGTAATGAGTTTCACTTTAGGGTCAACCTGGCTTGAAAGAGAAACAGCCACAGTATGGAAAACAATCTTCTCCCTGAACAAACTTTCAGGAACACAAGTTTGGAACCAGAAGTGACCATGGAAAATAGAAGCCCTCTGAGAATTCTCAAAAATTTAGGGGAGGGTTTTGGAATTCCACTGGCCAGGGAATGAGGAAGGTGATATATCAGGCAATCTTATCTAGGTCACAAACGGCAGGGAGGGAAACTCCAGGTCACTTAGAGAAATACCTGACCATATTTTCTGTCACATGAGAATTGCTGTTAAAATCATGGCTCATTTGCAGCCCACATGTGGCTCATTAGTAGCCCACATGTGGCTCAGTTTATATACTTTTATTTTATTCTTTTATTGGAGTATAGTTGCTTTACAATGTTGTGTTACTTTCTCCTGTACAGCAAAGTGAATCAGCCACATGTATACATATATCCCCTCTTCTTTGGATTTCCTTCCCATTAAGGTCACCACAGACCATTGAGTAGAGTTCCCTGTGCTACACAGTCTGTTCTCACTAGTTATCTATTTTATACATAGTAGTGTATATATGTCAACCCCAATCTCCCAATCCATCCCACACCCTCCCTTGGTATCCATATGTTTGTTCTCTACATCTGTTTCTCAATTTCTAATTTGCAAATAAGTTCATCTATACCATTTTTCTTGATTCCACATATATGCGTTAATATATATTTATTTTTCTCTTTCTGACTTACTTCACTCTGTATGACAGTCTCTAGGTCCATCCACATCTCTATAAATGACCCAGTTTTGTTCTATTTTATGACTGAGTAATATTCCATTGTATATATGTACCACATCTTCTTTATCCATTCCTCTGTTGATGGAGAAAAGAGAATCCTCTTACGCTATCAATGTAAGTTGATACAGCCACTATCGAGAACACTATGGATGTTCCTTAAAAAACTAAAAATAGAACTACCATATGACCCAACAATCCCACCTCTGAACATATACCTGGAGAAAACTGTAATTCAAAACGATACATGCACCCCAATGTTCACTGCAGCACTATTTACAATACCCAGGATATGGAAGTTTATATATTTTAAATCTTATTCTTGGTTCTACTTTATATCTCCATCACAGATTTTCCTTCTGCTTATGTCTTATTCTTTATTTTTACTACTTTTCTGTGCCTTTGAATTGTGCTAATCCACTCATAAATTGTGTTTGGAACATGCTTTGAAAGGAAGACAGCAAGAGAGGAAGGGAGAGAAGAAGAAAGAAAAAAAGGAAGAAAACAGCAGGTTTCAAAAAATTTTGGCCTAATGTCTCTTGGATTTTCAGTTATTTAACTTGTTCTCCATCAGTTTGCCAACAACAGCTCTTCACCCTCACCATACCCCTTGTAACATACATACTCAAAACACAATTCTTATAATAAATGAATCCACATTCATCCATTTATAAAGCTACTATAACTGATCTGCAATATAAGTAAGATGGATTTTACTGATCTCTCAACACTCCACAACCTTTCTTTCAAAAGACAGCACATATTGACGTGATGATTTTCTAGAATTTGGAGTTCACGTTTTAGTTAGGAAACCAAAAGTGCTGCTGCCCAGAATAGGAATAAAGTGATGACCTTACAATCAGTAGGAACACGATGCAATCAAGGAAGCTCATTATTCTCACATTGTTCAGCGAAGTGCAAGGTAAAGGCTATTTTTACTGTTTCTGTCTTTTCCTTTTGAACATCTCTTCAAGCTTTTGGTGGCCTGGTGATTGTTTATTTATAATTTTCTAGGGTTCTCCTCACCTCCAAATAACTAAGTGCCTAGTGACCTCATAAGTTTAGTCCTCCCCTGCCTTGATACTTCATTACAGACCTCATCTCCACTGGACTATCACTCCCTCCCCACTGACAACATGTGTTTATTCTTTACCTCACATTTTGAGGAGCTGATCTCAGACGGCAATAGGACTCTCTTAATACAGAGGAAAAACAGAGACTTGGATTAGCTTTACAGATTCCAGTGATGAAAAAAAGGGGAGTGGGGGTATGGGACACATCAGTAATGCTGTATGCCAGACTCAACTTCTTTCATGACACAAACCCTTGTTCCAGTGGAAACAAAGCAGAGACTATCAAATGATCTATGACTTTTGGCTTTACCAAAAAAACAAAACAAAACAAAAAACATATTGAGAGAATCAGAATCATTCTCTTTGTGCATGGGGAATTTCACCTGAGAAATACAAAGGAAGATCACAGTTGGTGGACGACCCTGGTGCTGAATAGTAATAATGTAAAATAAACTGTCTGAAGTAAAGCATCTCTTTCTTTGCAGCTACAAGAACTTTGACTAGTGGATGGTAATAAAAAAAAAGAATTCCTGAGTACTATTAACATATACCCCATCTCTGCTCTCATAATACCCAGGTCTAACAAAGCATTTGCCACCTTATAATTATTAGTTTACATTTAGTTTACAATTATTCCCGACATCACCTACCAGACAATGGGACACTATGAGAGCGGGGAATGGTCCTGTTCATATTTGTATAATTAGTGCCTAGAGACTAAAAATAATTGTTTAATAAATAAATGTAAAATGATTCCATTTAGAAACAGAGTCCATTTCCCCCTACTCTCTTAACCCCACCAACCTGAGGAAAAACAGCAGGAATCAACAACACAAAGACACTCACATAAATAAGAAAAGGAGATAAAATAGGGTTAGGGGAATAGTAAGGAGAAGGATAAAAAATTCTAGCAGTTATGGTTTAAGGGAGAGTTAAGAAAAAATGCAAGTGGGAAGGGAGGACACCAGTAAATATGGTTTAGTTTGTTATTCTACTTAGTAGCACTGATACTTTCCATTCTTAAACCAAATAATTTATTTTTTAATAAAACAAATCTGGGCATTAGGTATATACATAGATACATCTCTTTCTTCTCCACTTAGAACAGGCCTAAGTAGTTCCCAGATCTCAATTCCACTCTTCTCATTCAGAAACAAAGAGTAGAAGGAAGAGGATCTTCACAGAGGGCAGGCCTTGGCATTACAGAAGCCTAAGTACCTCATTTCCTTCATAAAGGTAGAAATTATCTAGCATAACAGTCATTCAAGGATAAAAGAGGATGAAATCCACATGCATTGACCCTCTCAGGACTCAGGACATGAAGCTTTGGCAGCGGGTGTGGCTAATCCTCAGAGTTGTGAAGGGAAATATAATAGCATTTTATAATCTGAAGGCATATTGACTGCCATGACTTAAAATTCCCTTTACTCAGTAGAATTTACATCATCTTTAACAAAGATTTTCTGCTTTGATTTCTTTTTTCTCAGTAATATAACATCAGCATTACTCTCCTTTGACATCCTAAGAAGGTCTTCATAAATATGCATTTTCTATTGAATTTATGATACAACTACATTGAGTGTATTCTTAACATCATGTCACTTCCATACTTGTGCATTGACATTATAATGTTATTTACTATAGTCGTATTGACAGCATCTTGGGAACACTGTGACAGCACTTTAGTTGTCGTGAAAGTGAACACTTAAAGCACATTTGGACAAAACTAACTTGGAGGAGAAAATACCAAATAGGACCTAGACATAATTATCACAGTTTTTTAAAACAATTTAACAACCTGAACACTCATTAGAAATTTGTTCTAGTTCAGGGGCAGATGAGAGACTAAACGTTGATCCCTTTTAAAAACACAGAAAGGAATTTTGCCTGAAACAGAAAAATAGGATAGAATCCAAAACCTCTAGATACATTTTAAAATGCAAGATATTTTTTTCAGGGTCTTTATTTATTTATTGTCAAGGTAGCATTATATAACATAATATTTAAAACTATATCACAAAGCTATAGTAATCAAAACAGCATGATATTGACAGATGGAACAGAATTGTGTGCTCAGAAATAAACCCACACATATATGGATGATTTACAACAAAAGAAAAAAGAACATACAATGAAAAAAGGACAGCCTCTTCAATAAATGGTGTTGGGAAAACATGCCACATGCAAAAGAATGAAACTAGACTACTATCTCATATCATACACAAAAATCAACTCAAAATGGATTAGAGACTTGATTGTAAGACCTGAAACCATAAAATTCCTAATTTTATGGCCATATGCTCTTTAACATCAATATTAGCAATATCTTTCTAGATATGTCTCTTCTGGCAAGAGAAACAGAAGCAAAAATAAACAAATGGACTACATCAAATTAAAAGGCTTCAGCACAGCAAAGAAGACCATCAACAAAACGAAAAAACAACCTATTGAATGGGAGAAAATATTTGTAATCATATAACCAATAAGGGGCTAATATCCAAAATATATAAAGAACTCATATAACTCAACAATTAAATGCAAGATACTTTTATTATCTACCTCTTCAGTTTTGTTGTCAAGTAACTGTATCAAGAAGATATTAATCTACATTAAAATAGGCAGTTTTCAAGTGTACGTTTTAAATATATATTTCAGTTTTAGCAGTATAGACTATCTCTAAGGTTAAAGTCTATTTCTTCTCAACTTCTAGGGTAGGAATCTATTTAAACCCAATGATCCATTTTAGATATATTTTTCGCGCATTAGCTACCAGTACTATCTCTTACATGTATTTGTAATTGCCCTGACAGAATTTAATAGATGCCTCTAGGTTCTATTGGTAGAAAAGGAGAAGAAGAAAAAAATAATAACTAACATTTATATAGCTCCTACACTTTGCCAAATGCTGCTAACCAAACATTTTATGTACACAACCTCATTTAGTCATGACAAGACTCTTCTGGGGTATGTATACTTACTCTTAACACTCTAGCAATGAGAAATAGCTACCAAGAGATGAACCATTTTTCAGAGCATAGAGCTACCAAGTAATGGAGTTGGAATTTGAACATGTCTGACTTAGTGACTGCATTACAGTGCTTCTTGTAAGAAGAGAAAGAGAAAAAGGGGGCTGGAAGTCTGTATATGGTGGGACATAATTGAGCACATCCACAAATGTTTCCAATTCGTAAAGAAAGAG
The DNA here is from genome assembly GCF_011762595.2 of Tursiops truncatus. Lineage (NCBI taxonomy): Eukaryota > Metazoa > Chordata > Mammalia > Artiodactyla > Delphinidae > Tursiops > Tursiops truncatus. The sequence goes on along the minus strand of NC_047042.1, from coordinate 74,645,599 downwards.
TTCTCCATTTGCCATACCTACAGGGAGGCTGGTGGAAGGCAAGTGTCACTGACCCACAGCAATGATTGATAAACCCAAGGCAGGATTTCTACATCATGTCTGGCGGGATCATGTCTGAAAGGAATTATTAAGGCTTATAACCTAGGGGTTGTGAATGGACTTCTCTAGAACCATATATAGCACCACCAAGTCCTTTGACTTTTATGCTGTTGCTACTAGGACTCTGGCAAATAATTCTATTTTATAAATTATTTATGTTTAGGGTTCCACATAGTGGGGTATCTAATTATACTTTAGGTATTAGCTATCATGTATTCAGAGATATTAAAGTCATTTTCATAGTTCATTTTTACTTTAGCTGTAGCTATTTATGGCTTAGTTAAGATTCAACATCATATTTTGATACGTTTTGCTAAATGTTATTAATTTGCATTAATCATATTACCAAGGTAGTAGACAAAATTTACCAACTCTTAAATATAGTGATTCACAACAGATCATTAGAGCAAGGGAGCATGTAATACCTACCAAAAGCCTCATGGATGGCCCAAGAGCCAGAGAAATATGGACATCTGGGCAGAGATCCCTCTGGATAAACACCAGAAATGGCAGCAGCTGGGTTTCCCAGTCAGGTAATTTATGCAAATTCATTTAATGCTCAATAGAATTTAAATGTGTCTTATTTTAGTACCAAATTATTTTTTGTTTTTACCGTTAGCCAATATATTTGTCAGGATCTTCTGACCACAATGAAATCTTATCAAATAGCCTCCATATTCAGTTTAGACATCAATGAATTTTTTCCCTTAAAATGTCAATGTGTAGATAACCAATAAGTGACATTGGAACACTTTTTTATGACCTCAAATTTTTCAAGTCAATAATTAATTTCTTTCTGACTCCCTTATTTGGCCTTATGATGTAAATTAACTCATTCAACCATTCAATCCATGGAATTAACTTGGTGATAACTTAAGACAGTTTACTGAGAGAATATTTCCATATATACATAATCCCACTCTCAATTCTAATGAAAAATTGTCCCAAACGTTAATCATTAGACAGCCACTCCTGAAAAAAATCAACCAAATGAAATCTTTCTTCAATTAGACACTTAGAAGTTTCAATAAAATTTCCCAGGGACTTTTCAAAGAATGGATTTCCCTGGTTATGTTCAAACTATTCCTATCATGAGAGCTGGGTGATATTCAACATAACCAAATATAATGCTAGATTGTTTTCTTCAGTTTAGAAAAATACCTTCTTAAATAGTTAGCTTGAAGGTGAGTGCTACCTGAATCTATTACTATTGTTAGAAATTATATCTAGTGATTTTGCTCTCCATTTCATTCATAATGTGGAAAGTAGATAACTTGTTTGTTTTGCTTTGCCTTGATCATAGATTTATGCCTCTAAGAGTTTATTAACTATATTGGTAGACTTGACTAAAATGTAATAAATACACACGCACACCACGTTTCTATCAATGCATTATCTTCTTTAACTGCTTCATTCATTAAAAAAAAAAAGTAATACATTACACAGGTGGTTATGAAAGAGTCAAATAACAGAAGTATTTGTAATGAAGAGCGATAAATTCCTGCCTAAATATTCCTCTTTCTACCCTCAACCTAATCTGATTTCCTCCCCCCTTATAGTTAACTTTCAAAAATCTTTTCTTTCGAAGTTCATTTGCTGATTACCTCCACATCTTGAAATATTATTGTATCAATTACTATGGTTTGTCAACTTTACATATTTCCTACTGACTTTCTTATATTCTAGGTAAGGATTCCCTCCCTTCCACCATTAATACTTCCTCCCTCTCATAGTATTGCTTTTCTAACTAATTTAATTGTTCAACTGTTGAAATTCAAAAACATATTAAAACTACATCTCCTGTGCCACTGAAAAAAGTCAGTATATCTTGACCTACTATTTTGGTTATTCTTATAAGTGTGTAGTGGTATCTCACTGTTGTTTTAATTTTTATTTCCCTGATAACATATGATGTGGAGCATCTTTTCATATGCTTACTGTATTTCTTCTCTGATGAGATGTTTGTGAAGATCTTTGGCCAATTTTTAAATTGGGTTGTAGTTTCCTTATTGTTGAGCTTTAACAGTTCTTTGTATATTTTGGATGATAGTCTTTATCAGATATGTCTTTTACAAATATTTTCTTCCAGTGTGTAGCTTGTCTTTTCATTATTTTGACAATTTCTTTCACACAGGAGAATTTTTTTTATTTTAATGAAATTCAGCTCATTATTTCTTTCTTTCATGGATCATGGCTTTGTTGTATTTAAAAATCACAGCCAAACACAAGGTCATCCAGTTTTCCTCCTGTTATGTTCTAAGAGTTGCATAATTTTGCATTTTAAATTTAGGTCTGTGACCCACTTAAAGTTGTGTGAATGATGTAAGGTCTGTGTCTAGAGTTTTTTTTTTTTTTTTTTGCATATAAATGTTCAGTTGTTTGTCAATTGTTAAAAAGACTATCTTTTCTCCACTGTATTGTCTCTGCTCCTTTGTCAAAGATGACGACCATATTTAAGTGGGTCCATTTCTGAGCTCTCTATTCTGTTCCCATTGATGAATTTGTCTATTCTTTCACCAATATCACAAAGTCTTTATTATGGTAGCCTTATAAGTTGTGACTCAGGTAACGTCACTCCTTCAACTTGGTAATTCTCCTTCAATATTATGGTGGTTATTTTGGGTCTGCTGCCTCTATGTATAAACTTTAAAATGAGTTTTTCAATGTCCAAAAAATACTTGCTGGGATTTTTTGAATCTACAGATCAAGTTGGGGAAAACTGACATCTTGACAATTTTTAGTCTTCTTGTCAAAGAACATGGAATATCTCTCCATCTATTTAGTTCTTCCTGATTTTACTGAGAAGGTTTCTAGAGATTCACTAAGTATGATGTTTCCTGTAGATTTTTTGCAGATATACTTTATCAAGTTGAGGAAATTCCCCTCTATTCCTCATTTACTGAGAGTTTTGATTGTGAATGAATGTTGTATTTTGTCAAATGCTTTTTCAGCACCTCGACATGGTCCTCTGATTTTTCTTCTTTAGCTTATTAATGTGATGGATTACATTATTGATTTTGAAATGTTGATTCAGCCTTGCATACCTGGGATAAATCCCACTTGGATATGGTGTATAATTATTTTTATACATTACCAGATTTCACTTGATAATAGTTTCTTAAGGATTGTTGCACCTATATTCATAAGAAATATATATACATACTATATTAACCAGATGACTTGCAGCTTCCAAAGAGAAAAGTAGAAACATTTTGTTAGATTCTGTTTCTCAATAAAGTAATAAAGTGGACAAACAATTGTCAACTCAGCTATGACTCAGAAAATAAAAATGTAGCAATTTCATGCATATTTACAAGGGTAAGTCCATAAGTTTTCAGCAGCGTCCAACATATCATTTTTATAAAAGTAGTTTGACAATAACATAATTTACTCTCTTGGGAAAATGCTTTTATCTTAGATTTTGAAATCAAGAGCTGTTCACTATGGATGAAGAACAGGCTCCACTAAGAAGAAATGTGGAAATAACATTGATTGAGCATGCTATATGATAAGCAATTTGTTATGATCTTTCACAACCTGTATAGCAATTTTTATAAGAACATTGTGGCTTTATTGTCTTGGAGAGAAAAGGAATGGAGAATCTTATAAAATATTTTTAGGTTTAGATATTAAGTAGTCTTTTTAAAGATGTACCACTTTGGCTAAATGAATTAGTTAGATATAATTTTAGTACAAATTTACTCACTAGTATGGTAAGAAATATCTACGACTCAAAAGTCTTAATTAGAAATATTTTTAAATTTAGTCTTCAGAAAGAAGATTAAACAGCTGAGCCAGTAATAGTAGATTCTTGCTTCATTAAAAGAGTCTTGGGACGAAAATAATCTAATAAAAGACATCATTTCTGACATAGTAAGTTTGAGAAAGAGTGCACTGTTTTTGATGGTAAGAGAAAGGAGGTAAGAATAGTATAACAGTCTGGCCAGGAATGAAGAATAATGCCCTTGGCATTTACTTTCTATTTACACAAAACTCTGAAACAACCCAAGCCAGTCAGTATTCTCAAAACAGGATCTCTGGCAGGGAGGAACTGAGTTTAGTATAGTCTTGACCTCAAGAGGAGTCGATAATGTACTAGGCTACACCCATCTAGAGGAAGACACTCAGGCCATGAAACTACCATGCTTTTGAGGAGGATGAGAGAACATGGGCAGATGGGTGATTAGTCCCACTCCTTCTCTGTCCACAACACTCCATAAATATTTCCCTTCCTTTCCTTTCCCTTCCCTGTCTTGTCCTTCTCTTTTTCCTTTCCTTTCTTTTCCTGTCCTTTTTAAAAAAAATATATAGGCACACATAAATAAGATGCCGTGGGTTAAAATAAGATCCTTCCTAGAAACCTTAAAATTTATATCTAATGTTTAAAGATTCTTTAGAGTTACAACTTCTGGAACATTACTCACAACCATCCCATGAAAATTAACAATTAATCAAGTCTGAATTAATTTGCCAAGGGGATACTCCAAGTAAAGAGCAAGACCAGGAGGTTATGGAACCCCTGGCAACCTCATTGTAAAGGTCCTGCCCTAACAGTCCCTGATGAACTTCAATAGCACAGAGAAATTATAATGAGATTATTTAGATAAGGAACAAATGCCTCACTTTCTCTTGTCATCCCTGAGTATCTGTCATCTCTGAGTGTCTCGTGGGATGCTCCTTTTCATTTTCACTTGATCTTATATCCTACCGTGTTGCATACATCTTCTTTTAAAATATGTAGCATTCACTCAAACTATTCACTCTGGTTAAATTATCCAAGGGAGCACTTCCTCTGTGCTCATGGCTCCCTTTGAACTCACTATTAAGTCATGAGCAGAAGAAAGGGCAGAGAGGAATTTACCTGTAGGACTGAATTGAAATGTCAAGACATATGCATGAGCGAAGGTAGAAAAGGGCTAGAATAGGGATAACAAGATGATAAATATCTCTATTTTCTGATAAGTATCTTTTCTAATAACTTCAAAGCACTAAACCTTCTATACGTTAGACATTACACCAGAGAAAAATGGCAAATCCTTTAAAATTAGTCACTCATCACTTTATGAGAAATGAAATACTGTAAGTATGCATCATAAAGTTGTGCATTCCATTATTATATGCTGAATGTTCATTCCAAAGAAAATGAAAGACAAAGGAAATATTAAGTAGCATAAGAAAAGCCATAGCATTATTAAAAAATCTAACAATATTTCATTCTCCCAGAGTCTGGGATAATGAAATTTTACAGTAAATCTTTATCCATAACTAGTATACTTAATGTAGGTTTTAAATTTAAACTCTGGATTTATGCCTATAGAACTGACAAGTCTCATTGCCATTCAACACCACTTTCATCTTGGCTACAAAAACGGTATTATTAAAGACAAGATGCAAGTCATATTCAAGAAAATTGATTTACTCTACTGAGCAATGTTGACTTTGGATAAATGAAAAATGCATAAACCTGGAGATCCTTGAATGTGAATTTAAAAAAAGCACTTATTTTTGCCTTCTGTTTAGATTTAAATGTTCAGAAGTTGATCACAGGCACATAATTGACTGGTAAAAGCAACATGTGCTACATCCCTCCAGGACCTGAGTGGCTGACAAGAAGCCCAAGACTACTCATCAGAGATTACCCCGGAAAGTAGAAGAACCTACCCTCCTGTCTTGCATAAGACAAGAAAAGTTCATTATTCTGTCATTCTACACTAAAAGGAACATAATATGTCATTTTAATAGCATATTAATATTATTCTCATATATTTTAAGCTGATAAATCTGGAAAACTTATGATATTTATTGACTTCCTATTATGAACCTGAACCAGTGCATTGTCTAAGGAATCAGAGATGAGCAAGAGAGAATCCCTGCCTTATAGGAGAAGGCAATCTAGTAGAAGACAGATACAAAAAAGAGATAATGTCAAAGTAATTCGGGAAATACTGTAAAAATGGTAATAAAAACGATGTTAATATTTATTACATGCTTAAATGTGCAAGGATACCATGCCAAAGTGCTTTTTAATTCACTGGATCTTCTATGCAATAAGTACTATTATTATTATAAATATCCCCAGTTTATAGATGAGGAATGGGAAGCTTATAGAGGTTAAGTTTACTCAGATAGTATAGGATAGCTTGTAAGATCAAACTAGACCTGTCTGAGGCCAAGACTATCAATCACCCTGTTGCCCAGCCAACCAGAGAAATGCTCAGAGTCCTGTAAAAGCCTAGAGCAAGGGTACTTAGCCTTGGTAGAAGTCAAAACAGGTTTCCTGCAGAGGAGGCCTAAATTGAATTAAGTCAGGTGAAGGAGGAACGAATGTTCCAAGATGTTCCAAGAAGTGAGAACAGAAAGAGCAAGAAGATAGAAGTGTAACAAAATCTCAGTGTTGTCTCCTTACTACATCATGAATGCTGAGGTGGCTAGTAAGCTGAGGCAAGGGGGTAGGTCAGGAGGTAGTTTACATCCTTTATTAAACAGTTTGACCTATGAGGTACAGCATTTAAAAGATTTCCAGTTTGAGATAACAGATTCAGTTACAGCTTAAGACAGACCAACTACGTAGCTGTGTGGGTCAGGTGAGTAAAATTGAAAGGGTGAGGGATAATAAGGACAGAATTGGGGCAGCAATAGAAGATAGCGTTAACTTTCATGTTCATAGCCTCACACACGGTAAACACTAAGGGTATGTTAAACTGTTAACACTTCTCCCCTAAATAATTCAATGCTTGATAAATAGCTCATTAATTTAAATATAGAACATTTGCCACTTCAGAGCAGATATTTACCTAAATCAAATATAAGGACTTGATATTCTTTCAAACGGACAGAAAATACTAGCTTTTTCTTCCATTTATTTCCTAGATTGTGGAGAAACAAAAAGTCTAGAAACCCAGTTCCCAGTCAGTTATCTCAGTGTTAGTTCCTGCATCCTCTGTGAGAAAGAAAGCTCATAAATTTATAAGAATGAGGATTCTGGGTGAAGGACAAACCACACTGAAATGACTAAAAACTTAAAGTTCTAAATAAATGTTAATATTTCACTCAGTCTATATAGTAAACATTTATATGTCCACCTCTTTTTTATATTCCAAGTTATATCTTAAAAGATTGGTGGAAAACTTGTTTAATCAGCATGGGAATCCTGTAAAAGGTGGCCTTCACATTATAACACAAAAATATAGCAGCCAGAAGGTATGATGTTATTGTTGAATTACTAAACCTGCTGAGACATTAAGACATATACAGTTTGTTAAGATTCTATTAAAGTTAAATTAAACTTGTAAAAGAAGCTAACCTTCTGTACTTACAAATTTTTTTCATTTATGACAGGAACATTTCAATTAGCAATCTAAGAATGCAAAATATCAACAGTGAATTCTTTCTAATTAGTTTCACTCTGAAATCAACAGCTTAGCTAACAAAGGATATCTCCATTATCGGACTTCTTTTTATGTTAATGAAAATAAAAATTATTATAAATTACTTAATTTAGGAAATATAATTGGCTCAAAATAGTATGAGCAAAGTATTGGCTACTTTACCTCGACTTAATTTGTTTTTAATATAAAAACAATTATGAAAATTAGGCAATTTTTTAAAGTACATCTTTATATACATCTTGAGTTACATCTATTTTCTATATGTACATCTGTCAGGAGTTCAGCTGGGCTGGGATAGAGAGAGCTGAGCTGTCAGGTGTAGAAGGCCAATTAAAGCAACAAAACATAAATGAAAGAGTTAAGCCTTTAACTGTTTACTACAATGAGTAAGAGAGAGTCTAAAACCTGGAGAAACTCTGAGTCACCCTGTTCCATTTTTCCTCTTGGAACAGAAACGTTGGCCAAGGAACACTGGCTGGTGGATCAGCTCAGATGTGGGGGTCACCTCACTGTTGAGGGAGTCCCAAACAAAAAGCTCAGGCAATTTTAAGGGCTGGCGGGTGGTGGGAGAATAGCTAGGAGTGGGAAAGTACAAGTAAGAGTGGGGAAAGGCGTCTGTAAGGTTCTCCCCTCCACCCTTTAGGAGACCTTGGCAGGTGCATGAAGAGCACCTCTGTCCAAGGCTCAGATAAAGAGACCTATTTTATTCTTTTTTATGGCTGAGTAACAGTCCATCATATACATGTACCATATCTTCTTTATCCATTCCTCTGTCAATGGACATTTAGGTTGCTTCCATGTCTTGGCTGTTGTAACAATGCTGCTAAGAATACTGGGATGCATGTATCTTTTCAGATTATGGTTTTCTCTGGATACATGCCCAGAAGTGGGATTACTGGATCATATGGTAGTTCTATATTTAGATTTTTAAGGAGCCTCCATACTGTTCTCCATAGTTGCTGCACCAATTTACATTCCCACCAACAGTGCAAGAGGGTTCCCTTTTCTCCACACCCTCTCCAGCATTTATTGTTTGTAGATTTTTTGAGGATGGCCATTCTGACCAGTGTGAGGTGATAACTCACTGTAGTTTTGATTTGTATTTCTGTAATAATTAGCGATGCTGAGCATCTTTTCATGTGCTTTTTGGCCACCTGTATGTCTTCTTTGGAGAAATGTCTATTTAAATCTTCTGCACATTTTTTGATTGGGTTGTTTGTTTTTCTGATATAGAGCTGCATGAGCTCTTTGTATATTTTGGAGATAATCCCTTGTTGGTCGCCTCATTTGCAAATATTTTCTCCCATTCTGTGCGTTGTCTTTTCGAAAAAGAATGAAATAGTGCCATTTGCAGCAACATGGAGGGACCTAGAGATTATCATACTAAGTGAAGTAAGTCAGAGAAAGACAAAGATATGTTATCACTTATCTGTGGAATCTAAAAAGAAAATACATATGAACTTATTTACAAAACAGAAACAGACTCACAGATTTCAAAAACAAACTTATGTTTACCAAAGGGGAAAAGTGGGATAAATTAGGTGTTTGGGATTAACATATACACACTACTATATATAAAATAGATAATCAACAAGGACCTGCTGTATAGCACAGGGAACTATACTCAATATTCTGTAATAACCCGTATGAGAAAAGAGTCTGAAAAAGAATGGATATAGACATATGTATAACTGAATCACTTTGCTGTACACCTGAAACTAACACAGCATTGTAAATCAACTATACTCCAATATAAAATAAAAATTAAATTCAAGAAAAATAAATAAAGAGACCTAGAAATGAAGGCACCTGAGCTAGCAATGAAACTATGTGAAAGATCATGATCAGCCAGCAGGGCCCTGAGTCCTTGGCTGCAACTCCCTTCACAGAATGCAATGACTGTGTACCAAATCTGGTGTGCAGAATGCAGTTTTCCCATGAGGGCTATCAAGTCAGCTTGAAAAACACACATATCTTTCTACTAAAATTTGGTGTGGAAAACAGCCACATCAAATAAAATATCCACTGGTTTAATACTTCTACATGATTAACAAAATAGGTCATTTCTACAACTTGACTTTAAAGCATCAACATATTGGTAATCCCATGCATAAAGGGCATAAAAGAAAAATGCCTATCTTGTTAATTGACTGAGTTTTTACTCCCCAACCTGGATGTTATTTTCTTGTGTACATAAGTTACCTCTGCCATGCTCCATTTATAATATTCTCACTATCCAAATTCAGGTACAGAGTAAATAATCATCAAGAAAGAGACTTAGTGTGATACCAGTGAACATCACTTATTAGGATCAGATATCCTTTTCCTGACCTCTCACTGTGGATATACCAACAACAATTATAAATGCAATCATCAACTCCCAAAAGTAGCAATAGACAAAAGGCAAGAATCAAGAACCCGAAGAATCATGAAATCAAATCAACGATTTTTTTAAACAAATACCTCATAGAGAGTTCTGTACAAAGACTGCATGGAAGATGGTGAATGGAACCAAATTTCAAAGTCCAAAATTCACTAAATATAAATTTGAAATGAATCTAAACCAGAAAAAAAGAAAGCAAATAAACATCACTTGAAGCTACTGAAAGTCAGGAAAAAGCAATGGGCAATGGATGTGGACTGGTGAAAGAAGCTTCAGGGTGGGTGATTAAATATATGAGTAAAACAGGAATAACAGTTTGCAGAGAAATTCAAGTAGCAAGGTCAGGAAGATAAGAAGAGGAAAAAACTTCAGACATACTAGAAAAGGAGATGCTTATTTGAAGTCACTTAGTCTACCTGGCAGTATTTTATACACTGCCTTCTAAGAGTCACAACGTTCCCAGGAAATGGAGGTTCCATTTTTCTGTTCCAACCATTTCAGTAATTCTTGCATATAAATGTCTTAAGTAAATATAAACCAAAATCTAAATGTCACCTATAACTGTGCCAAAAAAGATTAAAAAAATACTAATTGAGCAGAGAACTCCCATTGATTAGCACCACACACAGTACAGCCAATTAATTTAGAAAAACTGTTCATTAAAAAAGGCTCAAAAGACAGCCTGCAAATGTTATGAAAGGTTTGTATAGACAATAATAATTTGTCCTTTTAATTTTTCATAATTCTAATATACAGCTTTATATAGTTAACTGTTTAAAACTGAATAAGCAATGGTAATGAAAACCTAATGTTTATTTCTCTTTACTAAATATCAAAAATTGTACAAGGTTTATTACTGTCATCTCATTTAAGAGTGCTTACATGAAAACGATGAGGGGACTACTTTTCTCACCCCACTGAAACTGAGCAATGATATTTACAACAGCTCATGATTCAAGAGAAACTTGAGTTCATAACTGCCATAGACAATTTTCTTTGGTGACAGATGATCATACTCATTATCTATTTCAATCACAGCTTCTTCTCTTGCTGTGTTTAACTGCATTACTCCCCATGGTTTTGGCAAGATGATGCAAAACTAAGTAATTTAATTAATCTCAAGTCATGACCAGTTAGTTCAATCAAAACTAGTTTATTGTTTATATATTTCTGACTATTTTTTATTTAGCTGCTAAGAAATGATAGTCTAAATGCATCCAAAATAAAAGTAGGGATTTAGTGAATAATCAACGTACAGTTTGCCAGGCTTGGGAGCATATGTAAATACAGAGATTTTTTTCAGCCATCAGTTAACTGATTCACATCACATAACCTGTTTGTTACATTAAAAGACACTTATCCTGGACTTCTCTGGTGGCACAGTGGTTAAGAATCCTCCTGCCAATGTGGGGGACACGGGTTCGAATCCTGGTCCGGGAAGATCCCACATGCTGCGGAGCAAATAAGCCTGTGCCACAACTACTGAGCCTACACTTTAGAGCCCACGAGCCACAACTACTGAGCCCACATGCCACAACTACTAAAGCCTGCATGCCTAGAGCCCATGCTCTGCAACAAAGAGAAGCCACCGCAATGAGAAGCCCGTGCACCGCAATGAAGAGTAACCCCCTCTCGCCGCAACTAGAGAAAGCCCATGGCCAGCAAAAAAAGACTCAACACAGCCAATTAATTAATTTTAAAAAAAGACACTTATCCTAAGCTATTTAAATTTAATTTTTCAGCTATGTATGTTTTAAATGTAGTTTGCAACCCAGATTCATTTCCCTTCACTCCCTTTCTTTACTGCGATAAAAATAGCTCCTTCATAATATTATGTTTTCTTGTGGTGGTTTATCTTTTGGAAAGAATAAACTTTACCAAAGATGAGAAAAATGAATCAGAAACCAGAGTTCATTAATCTGAATTTCAATTTATATATTTAATTTCAAATTATATATATAATTCTAATTATATCTTATTTTGTTTTCATGATAGCTTTTTAAGAAGTAGAAGATGGAAACTGTGGCTGAGAGAGAGACAAGCAGGAATTGAGAAACGTAAAAATAAAATTAATGAACCATGTGAAATTGTTGATAACCTGGAGTATTCATAAGATAGTATTATTAATACTTATGAACATATTATTTAGTTATATAAAGTCCTAAAATATTTTCATAACAATCTATTCTCCAAAAGATAAATTCTCCTTAGAGTAAATTAATGTTTTCTTTTAGATAAAAGTATATGAAGAATATATTGATAAAGGATAAAAATATATTCAATATATTGATGAAGACTATATTGGTAAGAACTCACTATATCCAAAATTATGTTCCTCTGCCCTTTAATCTCCCTCTTTCTCAGTCCCTAGGTCTCCAGCTACTGCAAAATGGCTGGGAGTCAGGAGCACATTAAACATTACTTTAAAAGATTTTATGAAGACAAAAGGAGGTTTATGAAGACAAAACTTGTTAACTGAAACAATATATAATAAAAAGAAATAAGTGAACTGGTCATTGGGTGAATTGGCTTTAAGCTAATTGACCTAAAGCCCAGTTCTGCTTAAGCCTGGTTCTTCTAAAGAGATAATAGCCAAGGTTTCATTTGGACATGTCTGGAACCCAGCCATGCCCAGTCTATATGGAAAACAGTCCTTCCACCTGGTCTCCATTATACTGTGTCTCAAATATGATCTTCATTGGTGTCAGTTTAATTTTTCAATCTTCTCTTCTACCATTTCACCAACATTTTATCCAACAGTGTTATCACCAATATTTCCAAAACTTCCAGGGAAACTGCGTAACTCTATATCAAGTAAACAGAGCCCACTTATTAGGAATACAGATCCTTATTTAAAGACTTAAAATTTGTTTTGTTTTTAACATAACAACTTTCCTCATAATTCATTTTATAGTTTGCTGAATATTTGCTTCTTAATGGCCCATTGAGTTATTTGGCAGAAGTTCTGCTGAATCTTCATTGCATATAATTATTATAGTCATCTGCACATTTATATATATCCATCTTTAGTCTCTCATCTCTGACATTCATGATAAATATGCTATACCCAATAACCTGAAAAGAAATTCTTATGGGACTCCATAAATATAGCTGCTTATAAACTTAAATAAACTATATTAATAAAAACATGTTATTTTGATTCTCCAACTAATTTTCACTGTGTAATTATATTATCCCCCAGGTTTTATAAAAATCAAAGTGCTTAAAGGTGTAATAATAGTTTAATAGGCATAAAAAATTATATTCCAAAATGTGGGTCAGAGTTTTTCACATAACTAAAATTTTCGCAGTAGTGAAAAAAATTCATAGTATCTGCATTTAAAAATAAATTCTGCAATTTCACCTAAAATACATTTCATTAATACATATATACATTAAATCGATAACTTTAAATATTTCTATTATTCTAATAAAGTGAAATTTCAAAGCACAACTTGATATGTAGCAGTTTTAATATTACATACTATGAAGTAGTTGAAATGCCTATGTATTGCCAAAGCAATATAAATAACTTCTTCATAAAATCATAGTAATTAAAGCAACTGTTTACATTAAAACATTACTGAACTTCTTTCTCAGAATTATTGTCAAACTGGACTGGCATTCTTGTGCTTCATTTTAACAGACTTAGGAGGCAGTGCTTTAAAAAATATTCTACATTGATAATTTATGTTCAAGTTATTTAAATAAAATGTTTTATCCATAAATATTTTATAGTTTCTATATTAAAATAAGGCATTAAATGCCCTTTGAGGGCTTCCCTGGTGGCACAGTGCTTAAGAGTCCGCCTGCCGATGCAGGGGACACGGGTTCATGCCCCGGTCCGGGAAGATCCCACATGCCGCGGGGCGGCTAGGCCCGTGAGCCATGGCCGCTGAGCCTGCGCGTCTGGAGCCTGTGCTCTGCAACGGGAGAGGCCACAACAGTGAGAGGCCCGCATACCGCAAAGAAAAAAAAAAAAAAAGTCCTTTGAATTGTTCTTTTAAGTGCACAATTTTCATCCCTTTCCCAATGTGATAAATTGCCAGCTCATTTTAGAAACAACGTAAGTGGAGGAAAGAGAAACCAGGAGGCAAGCAGTAGACAGTTTTACATAACTTTATAATGAACTCTTCCTGGAATTATTGTAAAAGAGACCTCTTTCCATCTGGGGAACTGCTGTTGGGTCACCAATTCATCATGGGGTGGTATAAGTCTCTGCTCACAACAACAGAGAGAGCCAAGGACAGGAATCAGGACAAGACACGGTCCAAGTGAGGCATTTACTGAAGGTAGGTCTGGACCTACAGATGGGAGATTCTGGGCAGGCTTTCCTCCAAACCAATATTCTTTAAATATTTTGTTCAATCTTTGTTAATGTGCGCAAGTAGAAAACTGTCCACTTATTTAAAATGTGTTCTTTCTTTCTTTATATTCAAGCTAATAGATATGTCACAAGTAGTAAGTATAATACTGCAATTTAACTTACTTTATATTTGGAATTATGTCTATATTATTGTTTTTCCATCATTCATGAAATGGATGTAGTAGTCATTCAGTTTGGATTAGAGACATTTACTTGCTTTCCATCCTCTAGGGTTGTCAGATTTATTAAAAAGAAAATAAAATGAACAGGATAGTCACTTAAATTTGAATTTCTGGTAAACAGCAAATAATTTTTAGTAGCAACATATCCTAAATACTGCATATCCTATATTTTAGTATACTCCAATTTTTGAGACATATTTACACAAAATGTATTCATTGTTTGTCTGAATTTCAGATTTAATTGGATGTCCTGTATTTTATCTAGTAATCCTACCACCCCCATTTAGAAACTGTGGAACTCAATTCGAGTTAAAATATAATAGCCAGAAATGTTCTTTGCCCAGAAATCTTCATGGGACATACATTTTTTAAAGGATGAATTGCAGGCTAAGTATCCTGGGCAAGGAAGCTTCTGGTAGAAGATAAAGCTGGAGAGTTTAGGCTGTTTACTATTCCACACAGGAGTTGAAGGAGATTTGTACTAGGAAGATAGTGGAAGAGCTAAAGAGAAGACAGAATTAATTATAGGATATGAAAGTGGTAAAATCAACAGGGAAGGCTATTTGTCTGAACTAATGGAAGCTAAAGCTGTAGAGTGCTAATGTAACAGGATGTTTTTTGGTCAAACTAGGCAGCCTTTAACTGGTCCACCTGCATCACTCTAGCCCCCCTGAAATTAGCCTTCACACAATAGCCAGAGCAATCTTTTCTAAAAGCAAATATGATTTTGTCACTTCCATGAATAAGATCATTCATGACTTCCTTTTGCTATTAGAACAAAGATCATCCTTCATCTGGCCCTTGCTTCACTTTTCAGCTACATCTGCTACCCTGCTCCCTCTGGCCATCCCCAAGCTCTCCAACCACACTGGCTCTTTATCTCTCAGACCTGGAATTGCTCCCTGTGCAATAGAGCTTTGAATCTTTTGTTCTTGATTTCTATGTCCTGTGACTCCCATTCATTCTTCTGGTCTAAAATGTCATTTCCTGTCAGAAGCCATTCTATACTTCCCTGTCTGTATCAAATCCCTCTATTATATGCCGTCATCAAACTGGGTACCTCTCCTCTCTACCACTGGTTAAGAGTTGAATTTTCTCATGTCTACCACTCTTTATGATAGCAAATATTAGAGAGATATACAAGTAGAGAGAATAAAATAATGCAGCCTCATGTTTCCACTGCCCAGATCCAGCAAAGAGCCATTCATGGCAGTCTCATTTCACTATGTCCTCACCCAGAACTCAATCATATTATTTTGGGACAATGCCCACTTCCTTCCAAATAATTCAGTATGTATCATTAAAGGATAGGTACTCTCTTTTAGAAAAGTTACTACAACTTAAAGTATGAAGTATGTTTGCATGATTATTTGATTCACGTCTGTCAACCCCTTTGGACTATAAACTTCAAGAGGATAGAAACTGTATCTGTTTTTTAATTATCACTGTATTACAACATCTAATACATTTGAGCACAAGGCAGTTTTTCTGGCCTATAAATAGATGTTGATTGAATTGTTTCATGTATTCTTTTCATTTTACCTTACCCCTTTTAATTTACATTTTTCATCTATCTTATTTCTAGTTTTATTATATTTTGTAACTAGAATAAGAAGTACTACCATAGGGCAACATCCGTTGATACCTCAGAGGGTAGATTAGCATGTCAAACATATTTATTACTCCTGATTCAATTGTAGCCTAAGGATTTCCCTTCAGGGAAGGCTGATGGATGAATGCCTAACACAACATCAACTGAAATGCAGTGGAGTATGTCAGAAAGTTTCCTCAAATGCTTACACAGCATACAAAATTTATGGAGTGAATATTTTTTAAAAAATAAAATCTAACAAGGTGAAATTTAATAAGAAAAAAAATGTAAAGTCCTAGACATGGTCAAAAAACACCTCATAATTCCCAAGTAAAGACCATGGTTTAACATGAGCTCTTATGAAAGAGAAAAATGGAAGTTTATAAAATGGATAAGCTCACTGTTCATGGCTTATTTGCCTACAAAAAAACCCTTGTACTCAGTAGACACCCATTAAATAGTTCATGAAAGCAAAAGTGAATGAATGAGTGAACTGTAAGTTCTAGCTGCTACAAAATGTCATTTAAAACTTGGGCTGCATTAATTGAAGAGCAGGCAATGGAACAAGGGAGGACACATGCCTGTTCTGCTCTCAAAAGCCAGATCACAACTGTAGTAGGAATGTGTCCAGTTCTGAACAACATACTAAAAAGTGGATGTGTAAAGCCTATTCAAAGGGAGGTTGCCAAAATGATGACACTGAAAACCCAGTAGGAATAGCATAAGATATGACTGGAAGTGAGGCAGTAGGGTCATTGTGTTTAATTATACAAAGAGTAATTTATCTGGAAAGGGGGTGAGATTTACTCTAGGTGGCACCAATGAATAGAATGAGACTAAGTGACTAGGGGAAAAAAATTCAACTCAAAATAAAAGAAAGATATGCTAAAAATAAGACCTATCCAAAAATATCAGAGAGAAGTGTTAGAAACTAGTTTTTATTTGCTTTTCCTTTTTGAGTGTTTGTATGTTTCACCTTTTGAGATGTTCAAGCATAAGGCAGGCAAGCTCTGGTCACAGGTACTACAAAGGGATTAAGAACCCTGGATAAATTATCAGACTAGAAATCTGTAAGACACTTCCAACAATTAATCTTTTAAAAATTTCCTTTAAGATAAGCAAAGGTAAAAATGTTCTTAAATACCTCATTAAAAGTGGCAAAGCAAAAAAATATATAACAAAGTCTTTTATTCATAATACAAAAAATATTTTAAGGATATGGAACCTCACAGGTCCAAGGCTTATTTGGGGGAATGTGATGAACTAGAACACTACAATGATGAAAATGTATTAGATTTTCACCTGTACTTTTCTAGAACTAAACTCAGATACTTATGAATAATTAGCTAAAATTATTAATATAATTTTATTATAAAAATACAATAAATTTTAAAATATGAATGTATAAAGAGACTTTATCATTTAAGAGGTAACCTAGTCTAATCCTTATAAAAGTCCCTCAAAGTGTCTCTCTAGCCACTCACTGAACACATACAGGTCTAAGGAATCCACTCTCTCAAGAAGTAGCTTTTGAAATGTGTTGGAAATTATTTTATGTTAAGTTAAATTTTCCCTCCCCATAATATCCACTTTTCATCCTAGTCCTATCCTCCAGAACTTCCCAAAATCTATCCAAAGCTTTCTACATATGTGAGTCCTTAAAATAATCAAAAAGAGCACTCATTCCTAATTCTTTCCTTCTTCAATGAAACGTTCTCAGTAATTTCAGGAAATCATGTCATGATTTCCAGATAGTGACCCAGAAATGTGCTCACTGCTTGCCCTTGAACATTCTTTGATTTGATTAAAGGACCTCCAAAAGTGAGCTTTCCTGGAGAGAAAACAGTACTCTACGTGAAGTCTGGCCAGTAGCACAAAGTAAATACGCCTCATCCCTCCCTCATTTCTGTTAATGCAACGTCACAAAATACCATTGACTTATATTGAGCTCATTAGCAACTAAGTTAAAGTTCTTCTTATCACTCGATATAAATTGACATGTTAACTAGCAGTGGTATTTATTAGCATCTAAGTTAAAGTTCTTCTTATCACTCGATATAAATTGACATGTTAACTAGCAGTGGTATTTATTAACAAATAACCGAAGTTTCTATGTAAATACTATAAAGTTCTCACTTATTTTTTTAAGAAATGGGTTTTACTCAATTAGTGAAATAATGGGTGAAAGTGTTATTATTCCCATTTTAAAATGAAAAAATTAAGATACAGATTAAATGTCATGTTGAAGCCCATAACCAAAGATTAACAAAAATTATTCTAGAATTATCCAAGGCCTATGCACTGCACATTTCACTACACCATGATACCCTCTCATAAGTGTTTTCCATGATCTTTATTGATAGCGCTGCTTATCACAAAATCCTTCATGTAGCAATATGCAATGACTAAATAGAATCATATACTCTTCACTGTTTTTTATCTTCCTGTGTACATTTTAAAAGTATGTGAACAATAAGTTTGTGGTTTGTTTAGTACTTTTGAACGAGAGGCTTTTCTTAAAATTTTTTTTTAAACTACCTTTAATTCAAGCTGACAGGCTATTTTTCTTAAGAGTCTAGAATGATGAAAGTAGCATTTTATGCTCAGACTCTTGAGACAGTAAACAAAATAAGAATCATGTGCTTAAACCAAAACTTATGAACTATGGATTCAAAATTTATTAGCATGGAACTAAAAGCCATTTTAAAAATTGAAAATGATACAGTTTTCATCAGCTTTTCAGTTTCTTTCCAGCAGTGAACTGAACAAATCCACTAGAGCTACAAACATATTTCAGCAGGACAAGTTCAAGTAGGATCCTGCTGAAGAGACTGTGGTTGATGCCCAGGAAGCAACAGCAAGGTCCTTGAACTGGGATATCTGAAGAAACTTGATATATGTAATTTATACATCACTCAGTAGCTTTGGAAAATCCTTACTTTCTTATATTATCATAGACATGTATGTAGCTACATCTGCAATTAATTATTTCTGTAAGTTGCTGCGATAAATTATAGATAATATCCTATCTGATTGAGAACCACATTTTCTCTGAATTCACTGGGTGCTCTGCATACCATTCTGGAGCATCTAGGGGAAAACAATATCCAAGTCTTTCATCTGCAACTACTAATCATCTCCCATGAGTGGGGAAACCCTGGTCTGGCTATGTCAGGGCAATGATCATGGATTTGCAAATGATGCTCATTTTGTAATACAGCCAACCATGACAACTCAACCTCTCACCCTTCCTGATGATGACACTCTCCCACCCTCCATGGTCATATGAAGGTTTGCCATTTTATCTTGTCATATTTTACTGCATTCTCTTGCTCTCAGAAATCTCATTTGGCCCTGTTTGGCTTGATTCACCCTCTGCAACCTGTAAAGTTTTCTTCGATGAAATATTTGTTAGATCACGGAACAATTTTTTTCCTTATTGTTTTATTCTCTCAAGGACAATCAAGAGAAAAGCTCTCTTCTCTCCCTGGGAAATTTAAACACTTACCCTCCTCTAAAGACATGGAGCTTGCAGCAATTGCAATAGTTAATTTTTTCAACGTATTGTGGATTATTACAAAATCATGGCAAGAGCACTGGTCTTAAAGATTTGCCAATAAATCCGGACAATGTCATGTATTATGGTAATAAAACTGTCTCTCTGAGTTTGCATTTCTTCACAGGAGTTAACACAATATCTATGTCTGAAAGGTACTGCGATGATAAAATTAGGCAAAATATGTGAAAACGCCTGGCCCAAATACTAGCACTTAGTTCTCCTAAATATTTGTTAAATCATAACCAAATAATTCAATTAGTATGAAACTTTGTCTTTTCTTAGCTGGATACATAAGTCTTTTGACAAAAACTGGTTGTTTTCAAAGCCCCAACCAAATAAAAATAGTTAACCAGGGGCATAAGATATATTATGGTAACAAAAGATGGTATAATCTCTACAGAGTAAATGAAATGTGTACTACTAATTATACTTCACATATTGACAGCATCATTAAAAATTAACCCAGGAGTATAATTAGTGCACAGATTTTATTTTAAAAACAGTCCAAAGTGATGTGCTTTACATTCTTTGTTTTCCAATTTCATATCAGAAATAAAGACTGAAAATCTGTAGCAAACAAAAGGACTTAAGTAAAGAGTTATGCCTGTAGGTCACAGAAATCTGAAATTTGATTTGAAAAAATAAACTTTCTTATTAGCACTTGCTCCCTCATCTACATCCCATCATTTCCTCACTGATATCCCTTGCCATAACTTGTTCTTGATAGAAATAAGGAAGCATAATCAGATTCAATTTTTGATGATACATTAGCTATATATTTCAGATACAGAAATATAATGTTCTTGAAGACAAGAAATGTCTGCTTTAACTTTCTTCAAGTGATAGGCTCCCCTGCATTTGTGCCACTAAAGAGAACTGGTGGAAAAAGTTTAATATAATGCTCATTTGTTCACTTGAATTAATAAAATTTGTATTACAACAGAACAGTGACTACTTACAAGGAATGTTACCATAGAGTTTATATTATTAGATATTATAGGTATATTTTAAAATTTCGATAACAGAGCAAAAAGTAATTTCCAGAAGCTGATAGCAAGTATATTTTTCATGAAAGAATATGGATGGAGGTGATTCCTGGGCTCAGTTCTATCAGTTTTCAGAGAAGTCTGAAAAACATACCTCTTGATAGTGAACCATTTAATGTAAGAATAATGTATAAAAAATAAATATAAGTAATAATATAACTAATAAATATAAGATCATTTAATGTCAGAACAACACATATTCTCCCTGTGTGCACTTAAATAACAGAAGAGTAGCTTGGGGGACATTTTAGGGTACTAGGCATATTTATAAAATAAATATATAGACAATACTGGGGGGCTATTTTCATTATTTCTATAAACTGTCGTCAGGGTAAATAACCATCTTTCTAAAGAAATGGGAAATAAAACAACAGAAAGTATTCAGACCTCCCCAAGGACACACATCAGATTGAATACCTGCTAGGATTTAAATTTTAGAAGTCCAGACTGAAGTGCACAAACTCTCACAACTTTTGATATTGCTAAAGGTGACCAAGAGGCTGAAAGGCTGAAGAAACCTAAAAAGGGATTAGCTCTGAGATACTCTTCCAAAACAGACCTTGTTATATCATTATCAGGGTCTTTCTAGCCCCTAGGCTAGAAATCCAAATTATTACAACTAATCAATCTGAACTTTAGCTTTCACTCAAATTTGACACATTGTTTATTTTTCTCCCTAAAGTGTCATTACTTCTTTTACTATATGCTATCTGTAGAGACATAACACTTACCATCAAGCAGCACAAAGAAGACTCTATAAGCTGTTGACACATGACTCTGACAACTATTCACAATGTATGGTAAGATTACTTTGGTAGTGACTCACCATGAATAATTATATTCCTTCTTTCTATTATTATTAACATATTTCATTTTATAATGTGGTCTACTTTCCTCTCATTCATTGTAACTCATATTACGTATCTCATCTGTATATGTAACTTGATTCAGTTATTTGTTGTCTGTAGTTTTCTCACTTGTGTTATGCCTTTTTCTTAAATTTTAGTGCATATTTTCTTTTTTTTCTATTGAACACTGGCAAAACATCCATAGGGGAGAATAAAATCACAGTTCTCTTACATTCAAGGGAAATGAGTTGATGGATACGATTTACTGAAACTTAGGATGGGTTTGGACACCATTTGTATTACTTTTTCTCACATAATACTTTTAGCATTTTATTTTATTCACTATTATAAGCTTTATCATGAGAATTAATTTGGAACAATTTTCTGTTGCAATGAAAGGATTTGATAGTAAAATTGATAAATTGTGTTTGATATCTGTTCAAATGTTTCAAAGAGGAATAGGACTCATTTAAAATCCCTGTCTAGAATGGCCATTGTCAAAATATCTACAAACAATAAGTGCTGGAGAGGGTGCGGAGAAAAGGGAACCCTCTTGCACTGTTGGTGGGAATGTAAATTGATACAGCCACTGTGGAGAACAGTATGGAGGTTCCTTAAAAAACTAAAAATAGAACTACCATGCTATCCAGCAATCCCACTACTGGGCATATACCCTGAGAAAACCATAATTCAAAAAGAGTCATGTACCAAAATATTCATTGCAGTTTTATTTACAATAGCCAGGACATGGAAGTCAAGAGTATACACTGAAGGCTGCCTCACCCTGCCATGGCATTAACTCTCAAGGAGCCAGGTCTCCTGGCCTGATCCTCATTCTGCTACCCTAATGGGAACCTCAACTACAATTCCCAGTAGCTCCTCTCTGAAACACTCTCTGAGCAAGAGTAAGTAAATTGTGGTCATGAAGTGTCCTAAGATTTGGAGTTGTACAACACTGATCCAAATTCTGGCTGTGTGTCACCCTGGCAATGTGGCCTTAAGTTAAAGGACAAGATGTTCCATTTCCTCCCTAGTAAAGTGGGAACACTAAAATCATTGCTATGTGGATGAACTGAAATGAGATAATATTTGAGAAAGTGACTTCCCAGAGACTAGAGCACTACGTTGGCTCAGACCCTGCCAGATCCCTTCTCATCCCTCTGGGCAGCTGCCCAGCAGCAGCAGCAGCAGCAAGTGCTGACATCTTGTAAAAGCCAGTGTTGCACAGCCCAGGCTATTCCTCTCTCTCAGGAGCTGGCCAGCTCAGCATTACTCTTTTTCAGAATTCTTTCCACTGAACTCAACATCCACATTTATCAAGGCACAATTATTTGTTAAGGCACCTAGTCCAAAGGCTAGGGTATGGAACTAAAGAAATCTATCTAAGAAAAGGTGTTCTAGAAGCCTCACACTCAACTACCCTGGGACTATCTCTTCCCCAAGCTAACCCCAGGAACACTTCATTTGATTATGTAAACTTAATAAGATAATGTCAAAATTGTACTCAATATTTTATGTAAAGAGCCAATCATCCATGTCATGGATGGTCATCAAATGTTACAGGGAAGCATGGTCATCAAATGTTGCAGGGAAGGGCACACACTGTGCAGATTAATGCAATAGCTCCTAGATCTAAAATAGACATAATTATTTTGAAATGTCATTTCCCTTATTCTTATAAAATAGTTTAAATCACTGATTATTAGTTCCCAAGTCTACAAAGAAAACTTTCATGCTGAAATTCCTGGAAGCTAGTCTACATTGGTGTTAATAATCTGTTACTGATTTTTTAAAATTTCAGATACTTCCTTCAGAGTCATTATCCAAGACACAATGTGCTGACAGGTCTCTCCAGTTTTAAGTTACCCTTGTGTACAAAATTTCTCATCATGCCTCTTTATTCTACTACTACATAATCAATTAACCAACATTTCATTTATAGAGCCCTCAGCATTACACTTGGCTTTGCAATTGAATCTCCTATGGGGATCTTTCAATATTATATACATGCCAGGGCCCTATGCCAGATACGAGTCAGAGTATAACTTTGTCTTAGGCATTTTTTAAACATTTGCAGGTGATTCTGTTGTGCATCTAGAATTGAGAACTTCTGGCCTCAGCCTTGCAGTGATACAGAAGGGCAAATGAAAGAGGTTAATTGGGAATAACCTCGTAAGTGCTAATTTTTGTGATAATTAATTTATATTGTAATTTAATACTCACTACTATTCTATCAAGGATTTCATTTTTCTCCTCATATCAAAAATGATACTCTGGGCTTCCCTGGAGGCACAGTGGTTGAGAGTCCACCTCCCGATGCAGGGGACACGGGTTCGTGCCCCAGTCCGGGAAGATCCCACATGCCGTGGAGCGGCTGGGCCCGTGAGCCATGGCCGCTGAGCCTGCGCATCCGGAACCTGTGCTCCACAACGGGAGAGGCCACAACAGTGAGAGGCCCGCGTACCGCAAAAAAAAAAAAAAAAAAAAAGATACTCTGAAAATGAAATAGGTTTCAACATGAAGTCAGACCTCCCATCCTAAAGCCCATGACATTTCCATTGGATAGCAATGTCCATAGTCTAAGTGAGTCAATGAAGCAGTCAGCAACTACCAGGATCCCTGTGTCCTTACCCTGTCCATATCTTGGAGGGGTCTAGTGTCCTAGTGGCTACAGTGGCTCCACTCAGCTGCAAGTGCTTAAGGCCAAGAACTTGCAGATTCAAGTCTACACGGGGCTTAAGCTGATTCTACCTGAATAAACCTCATGGGACTTAGGAAAGTCTCATTCCCTAAATGAAGTCTGAAATGTATTTTCCTCTCCAAACTTGGTATGTCTGAGGAAGTCTCAGAACAACTCTGATCATGATTAAATAATACCCTATAAAATGGCCAGCAAAGGGCTTGATGTGGCATAAGCACCCTAACATACATAGGCTTCATCCTAATTACTCTCTCCTGGAATGGGGAAAACTAAAAACAAAAACAAAAAACCTGAGCCCGGCTAAATGCCAGCCCATTGGCTGGAACATTGATGTCTTATTTATTTGCACAGGCTGGCGTCCTTTATGTATGTATAACCATTACCATCACCTCTACCTTGAAACTCCTACTACTGCATCACAAGCTAGGATCAGTTCCCCGTGTGACTATTAACAGCTATGATTGAGCCCACTTAACCACTCACCCTTTGATAGATACAATGATTAGAATTTCTATCCACTTATTTGCAAAGCTATCCTGTAGAATTAGAGGTTTTCCCTCAGTGCTAATCACACCTTTTTCTTATTTACCCTTCCTCGTTGCCAAGTTACAACACACTCAAATTTAGGGGAATTTATGAATTATGAAGCTATGAGAAAGAGGGGAAAAATCCTGATTTGTTTATAATTCCTACTGAGATCTTTCAATGATCTAAGAAAATGTCCTTTTCAGAGAACACTGGCATTGAAAAGGAATGGAATATTTTTTTAGCACTACTCAGTACCAAACATGATATTAATGCTTCATGTACAGGACATGTGGTAGGAAAATGTTTTTGAAATTCTTTTTTCCCCTTAATTTCCTTCTATCCCTAGGCTATTCTCTTATCAAGATATCCACAATTTCAGGGAAAAGATGACACAACAGAAAATATAAAAAGAGGAATCAACCCTTGGTGTTTGCCTTTTAAAAGGCTTCTTCTCTGAGAGAAAAGATACAAGTTCACGTATATATGGTAAGATACGGCATTCTGGTTGATCACTTCTGTGACCTGGCTGCCTACATCTAAAGCTCTCCAAATGCCATGACTCATGCTCAGATGCTTTCATTTATTTCATTTCATTTTAAACATATTCAGCTTTCCTATAAATACAAGGACCTCTTTCTTCCCTTGTTAAAATTATACATTAAATCTCTTACTCCTTTTTCATTATTTCACAGCTCTACATCTACCATAATCTAGTTTGCTCACATTTAGGCATCTTTCCAGTTTCCATACTACTTTATATTACAGTTCTGGTCATATTATAATGGTCTACATTATTATTCATTTCATGACAAAATGTATGAAGGTTTTACAATATTACCATTAAATTTTTCTAACATTCTCTTTCTTGTTTCAGGTAAAAGCCTAACATCATTCATAAGTCAATTGTCTGAGATAAAAATAATACTGTCTCATAAAAATGTACATAATTACAAATATTACCATTTTGTATAACAAAATGTCATATGGCCATAAAATAGAGTCAAATAGTTTCCCATTTCAAGGATACAACAAAACGACAAGACTGTTCCTAGATGCATTAAGATGTTCCTGGGAAAAATCTATGCAAATTGGCTTGTAGTTTGGTTCTTCAAATTCAAGAGAGATGGAAATTTCAGCAACTACTCAAAATGGTTTAACTATCTCCTTATTCTCCCTCAGTAAAATCACAAACAATACTCAGATATTACCTACCATCTCTACAACTCACTGTTGAGATGGGATTCCTCAATGGCCCTACTGTTCTAGATTGCAAAGTTGACAGATCATAACTTGGTTGGTTATAGTGCTGCAGCTTACAGTAAAGCAGTCAAGTTTGACCATATGAGGAATACAGAAAAAAAGAGTTGCTTTGTTACACTTTTTATGCACCCTCCAGGCAGAAATCGTGGGCTCTTATTGGAATCCTGCCATAATTGTTCTTGACTCTTTTAGGACACTGAGAGCCAACTTTCTTCCTACTTATTAATAAAAGTATAAAACATATGGTAATATAATTAGAAGCAATTTTTTTCTTTTTAAAAATTTTTAACAGAATCCATTTTCCCTATCTTCTGAAGAATGGTATATTTTTTTTCTATTGTTACATACCAAATTACCACAAATTTAGCAGCCTAAAATAATACCCATTTATTATCTCACAGTTCAACGGTCAGAAGTATTTGTGGACTCAGCTACATTCTTTGCGTACGGTCTCACCAGCTGAAAGCAAAATTTCAGCCAGTAAGAGTTCTTATCTGGAGAAAAAAAAAATTCACTTCCAAGCTCATTCAGGTTGTTGGCAGAATTCTGTTCCTTTTAAGTGCAGACTGTTTCCTTGCTGGCTGTGAGCCAGGGATCACTCTCAGTTTCTGCAGGTTACTCACATTCCTTGCCACATGCCAGAGAAAATCCACTTTTAAAAGATGCATGTGATTGCAGGTAACATGATCTTATATACAAAAACCCTAAATATTCTACCAAAATCTGTTTAGAACTAATGAATTCAGTAAAGTAAAATACAAAATCAAAATCAATTGTGTATGTATACACTAATAATGAACTATCTAAAAAAAATTAAGAAAATCCCATTTCTAATAACACCAAAAAGAAAATACTTAGAAATAAATTTAACCAAGGAGGTGAAAAATATGTATACTGAAAACTATAAAACATGGATGAAAGAAATTAAAGAACACAAATGGAATGGCATCCACTAATCCAACAATAATTAATAATGTTAAAATATCCATAACACTGAAAGCAAGCCACAGATTCAATGCAATCTCTAAAAAAAGTCCAGGGGCATTTCCCATAAGATTAAACTTAAAATTCATATGGAATCAAAAAGACTCTGAATATCTAAAGAAATCAGTCTCTCTCTCTCTCTTTCTCCCACCCATCTCTATTTTTTATCTATTATTTTTAATTACATGGACATATGGTACAGAATTAAAGCACTGAAAAAAAAATCTTTAGGTTAACTTTCTGTTATAAAAGACCACAGTGAGAATAAGAAAGCAATAAACACTTACCTATGTACATAGGGAAGGAATGTCTTAACCAATAGAGATACACAGTATATAACATGACAACCCTTTAAAATTTACACAATAATTTCATGTACATTATTTCATTTGACTCAAACCACAATCTATGAGGTTACTACTATTATTTTTTCCATTTTACAGGTTAGATTTCACGTGGCTTTCAATTTTAAAATACACTAAGTGTAATATGGTTAATAAATATCCTGGTGTCTTGCTCTTATAATCCTAACAATAAATCTCAGCTATTGGTAAAACAAAATAATATCTTGTTATTAGTATTAAATTGAAATAATATTATTAGAGCATTACAATTTGTGATATTCAAGAGGTAGTAATGTAGTGGCCTCTTCCTACTGATGTGTTTGAATTTATTTTGACATTATAATTTAAAGTAGTCTACACATTATCTAAAATGTGAATTCACATTCACATGGAGAAAATAAATTGTAACAGTGAGAAAAAAACAAAACAAAACACAAAGAGGTCAATGACCAAAATAGGTTAAGAATCACTGTGCTCTACACACTACTGTATATAAAATAGATGGCTAGCAAGAACCTACTGTACAGCACAGGGAACTACTCAATATTCTGTAATAAGCTATATGGGAATAGAATCTAAAAAAGAGTGGATATATGTATAACTGATTCACTTTGCTGTACAGCAGAAACTAACACAACACTGTAAATCAACTGTACTCCAATAAAAATTAATTTAAATAAAGCATTGAAGAGGAATTCAAAAAAAAATCACTGTGCTAGAGGCAACTCCAAAAAAATAGAGAAAGGCTACAGCTATCATTCAACATAAGTTCAACTCAACTCATAGTAATATTTTGTTTGTTTAGAAAATGAGTTCACTCAATTGTGATAAAGAAAACCATCATGATTTTTTATCATTATTTTCTTGAGAAATTTAGAGAATCAACTAAAAATCTACTAGAACTTAATAAAAGACCACAGAAAAGTACCTAAATAATAAATAAGGAAAATAGATGTCAACGACTTCTAATTACAGCCATGGTGGCACTACAAAGGCCTAATTTACCTTTCTACCCAAAGCAACCCAAAAAAATGGATAAAATATATCAGGAAATGATTTTCAAGACACCAGGCATCAGGCAATGAACAGTGATGCCTGAAAGATGGAGAACTAATAAGAAATAGATGCACCTGTTCTTTTCATATCAGATCTTCCCCAAGCTGGATTCTAGTCTTCCTAAAGATGTGAGTTAGAGTATTTTGTTTGCTTGGCTATATTTTATGTTTGATTTTTTGCTTGTTTATTTTTGCATTTTGACACATAAATATAATAATCATTTCCCAGATAGCTCATAAATTTTAACACTTTAAGTTCCTCTTCTATGAGAGGAAGAATTAGCACATAAAATTAGTTATCATTTACTTATGAAGATTTTTTCTCAAATATCAAATGACATACATAGACATCTAGCACTTGACTAACATCTAACAATATTATATTAGTAGATTGTTTTAGCACTTGCCACCTTTCCTTGTTGTTTTTGGAAATGAGCCCAATCTCTGTCCCCTACTACAAAACCCCATTGTAATAGACCCCTAGAATAAAGTCTGCTTTGCTCTTAAACAGGTGTCTTTATACACACACACACACACACACACACACACACACATATATATATACATATGCAGACATACATATATAATTTATGTACATGAATATCATTCTTAGAGTAAACATATAACTATAATTTATAAATTGCTTTCACTTGGAATTCAGTTGGGCAAATTTTGGTTAACTAATAACTACACTAAAAACAGTACAAAAACTAATAAAACTAAATATGCTTTTTGGGACTTCCCTGGCGTTCCAGTGGTTAAGACTCTGCACTTCCACTGCAGGGGGCACAGGTTCAATCCCTGGTTGGGGAACTAGGATTCCACATGCCGCGAGGTGCAACCAAAGGGAAAAAAAATGTTTTATTACTTAAATGTGTACTGATTACTTCATGACTAAAAAATCTTAAAAGGACAGCATTATACCTTCAAATGAACAATCTGAAAATATGCCCTTCTATGACCCCTTAACGAGATTTTAATCATATAAAAATATCTTCTTTTTTGTGATGGAATAAAGATAAATAAAAGCCAAATGGTGCATAGCAAACTTTTATTTTGGACAAAAAATAATACTTTGTTACTTTTTTTTTTTTTTTTTTTTTTTTATGCGGTACACGGGCTTCTCACTGTCGTGGCCTCTCCCGTTGCGGAGCACAGGCTCCGGACGCACAGGCTCAGCGGCCATGGCTCACGGGCCCAGCCGCTCCGCGGCATGTGGGATCTTCCCAGACCGGGGCATGAACCCGTGTCCCCTGCATCGGCAGGCGGACTCTCAACCACTGCGCCACCAGGGAAGCCCTACTTTGTTACTCTTAATTACCCTTAACCATAATTAAATTCTCCTCTTTTTTTTAAATATGTATTTATTTTATTTATTTATTTTCCCTATTTTTGGGGCTGCATTTGTCTTAGTTGCAGCACACGGGATCTTCGTTGAGGCATGCAGGATCTTTCTGTTCTGGCGCATGGTCTCTTTGTTGCGGCGCCCAGCCTTCTCTCTAGTTGTGGCCTACGGGTTTTCTCTCCCTAGTTGCAGCAAGTGGCCTCCAGGGCTCATGGGCTCTGTAGTTTGCAGCACGCAGGCTCTCATTGAGCCGCACAAGCTCAATAGTTGTGGCACATGAGCTTATTTGCCCCGCAGCATGTGGGATCTTAGTTCTCCGACCAGGGATTGAACCCACATCCCCTGCGTTGAGAAGACAGATTCTTTACCACTGAACCACCAGGGAAGTCCAAAATTCTCCTCTTTCTATGTAGAGTTTTTCCATGTCGGAAATTAAAATATGAGAAAATACAAGAAAAATAACTCAGACTCTTGCCATATTTGAACTTTGAGTACTACATCACAATTTTTGATATTTAGTAAATCAACTTGAGTTATACTGAATTGTACATTTGCTAACTGAAATGTATACACATTCTACAAAAAGTGTGTTTGTTAAACAAATCAATCAAGAATCTCCTTTCCACAATCATCAAACGATCTGCAAAGACAGTTTTTTAGCTCTAAAGCTATGTCTAGTTCAGTCCTTTTAAGAAAATTAAAATCTTTGCCCTTAAAAACATTTGGTATTCGAACTAAAGTAGATGTAACTACTTACAAATGTATTTTATCTGTTCATTAAAGAAAATACATCAGAAATATGTTAACAATTGATGTTACTGAATGAGCTTAAAAGCAACAAAAATGCATTTGTTTAAAAAGGTTCCCTAATTCGTATCTTTCATTTTATTAACAACAAAGCCAAAAAATCTTTTTACCTTAAATAACATTTTGCTATAGTATATTAAGAACAAGTTAAATATATCATCTACATGAAAAGTACACTTTTTTTTTTCAGATATGACAAGGTGCAGACTCAGAAAGTTGATTTCTTCTTAAAAAAAAAAAAAAAAAAAACCCCCAATTTGGGTCTCAACATAGCTATATCATTCCTGTCTAGAATGATGATAATAGCCAGAGGGGTAAATTTTTGGAATATAATTTTGAGAAATGACTGCCAGGTTTTGAAATTACAAAATTTAGGAAAAAAGAATAACTGATTTTAAAGGGAGAAGATCACTACTGATAATGAGGTTACATAACTGTGTTCATTTTCTCTAAATCAAAATATTTCTCAAATAGTATAATTTCATAAATTCACAAAAATTACTTAAGTAATTTATCTGATATCTATTTCTGTTAACTTTGAATAATTATTTTCATAACAATTTAATTACATATGACATTTATTGTGAAAATCGTGTAACTATCCATTATGCAGTTATACTTTGTTTTCATTTGTACAGAATATATATTTTAATCAAGATTTCATAGGCTCTAAAATCATAATACTATGTTTTTAACTGAAATATAGTTATTTACAATATTATATTGGTTTCAGGTGTACAACATAGTGATTCAATATTTTTATGGATTATACGCCATTTAAGTCTGTAATAAAATATTGGCTATTTTCCCTGTGCTGTACAAAACATCCTTGTAGCTTATTTATTTCATACAGATTAATTTATATTTCTTAATCCCCTAACTCTACCTTGCCCCTTCCCACTTCCCTCTCCCCACTGGTAACCATTAATTTGTATTCTATATCTGTGAGTCTGTTTCTGTTTTATTATACACACTCCTTTGTTTTATTCTTTAGATTCCACATATAAGTGTTAACATGGAGCATTTGTCTTTCTCTGTCTTACTTCAATGAGCACGATACCCTCTAGGTCCATTCATATTGTTGCAAATGGCAGAATTTCATTCTTTTTATGATTTATATTCCATTGTATACGTATACCACATCTTCTTTATCCATTCATCTGTTGATGGACACTTAGGTTGCCTCCATATCTTGGTTATTGTAAATAATGTTACTATGAACAATGGGGCACATGTATCTTTTCAAATTAGTGTTTTTGTTTTCTTCAGCTATATACCCAGGAGTTGAATTGCTGTATTATATGTAGTTCTATTTTTAGTTTTCTGAGGAAATTCCATACTGTTCTCCATAGTGGCTGCACCAATTTACATTCACACTGACATTACATGAGGGTTCCCTTTTCTTCACATCCTCACTAACATTTGTTATAGACTTTTTGACGATAGCGATTCTGACAGGTAAGAGGTGATATCTCCTTGTAGTTTTGATTTGTATTTCTCTGAAAATTGGCAGTGTTGAGCAGCTTTTCTTGTTCCTGTTGGCCATCTGTATTTCCTATTTGGAAAAATGTCTATTCAGGTCTCTTCTGTCCATTTTTTAATCATTTGTGAGGGTACCAAGTTTATGAGCTGTTTATGCATTCTAGATATTAACCCCTTATCTATCATATCATTTGCAAATATTTTCTCCCACTCAGTAAGTTGTCTTCCATTTTGTCGATGGTTTCTTTTGTTGTGCAAAAGTTTTTAAGTTTATGTATGTCCCATTTGTTTTTTATTTCCTTTGCTTTAGGAGACAGATCCAAAAAACATTACTACAATTTACATCAGAAAGTATTCTATGTTTTATTCCAGAAGTTTTATGGTTTCCAGTCTAACCTTTAGGTAATCCATTTTGAGTTTTTTTTTTTATATATGGTGTGAGAAAATGTTCTAATTTCTTTCTTTTACATGTAGCTGCCCAGTTTTCCCAGCACCTCTCATTGAACAGGCTGTCTTTCCTCTGATATATAGTCTTTCCTCCACTGTTGTAGATTAAATGACTGTAAGTGCATGGGTATATTCCTGGGCTCTCTATTCTGTTCCATTGGGCTATGTGTCTACTTATGTGCCAGTACCATACTGTTTTAATTAATGAAATTTTGTAGTATAGTCTGAAGGCAGGGAGTGTAATTCCTCCAGCTTTTTTTTTTTTCCTCAAGATTGCTTTGGCCATTCAGGGTCTTTTATCATCTCATATAAATTTTATTATTATTTCTTCTAGTTCTGTAAAAAATGTCATGGGTATTTTGAAAGGAATTGCATTAAATTTGTAGATTTCTTTGGGTAGACCTTTTAACAATACTAATTCTTCCAATCCATAAACACAGGATATCTTTCCATTTCTGTGCACCATCTTCAACGTCCTTCATCAATACTGTATAGTTTTCAGAACAGAGGTCTTTCACCTCCTTGGTTAAGTTTACCTCTAGGTATTTTATTAATTTTGATGCAATTTTAAAATGAACTTTTTTCTTGCTTTCTCTTTCTCATAGGTCATTATTAGTATATAGAAAAGCAATAGATTTCTGTATGTTAATCCTGTATTCTGCAATGTTACTTAATTCATCTATTAGTTCTAACAGTTTTTTGGTGGAGACGTCAGGGTTTGCTATGTACAGTATTATATCATCTGCTAATAGTGACAGTTTACTTCTTCCCTTCCAATTTAGCTGTCTTTTATTTATTTTTCTTGTCTGATTGCTGTGGCTAAGACTTGCAACACTATGTTAAATAGAAGTGGTGAGAGTGGTCATCCTTGTCTTGTTCCTGATTTTATAGGAAAAACTTACAGCTTTTCACAATTTAATATGATGCTAGCTCTGGTCATAAATGGCCTTTATTATGTTGATAATATAGGTCATAAATGGTCATATAGGTCATATTATGTTGATAATAAAGGTCATAAATGGCCTTTATTATGTTGATGTATGTTCCCTCTGTGTCATCTTTGATGAGAGTTTTTATCATGAAATAAATAACTTTTGTCAAATGCTTTTTCTGCATCTAATGAGAAGATCATGTGATTTTTATCCTTTTGTTATTATGGTATACACTGATTGATTTGCAGATATTGATCTATCCTTGCATCTTTGGAATAAATCCCACTTGATCTTAGTGTATGATCCTTTCAGTGTATTGTTAGACTTGGCTTGCTAACATTTTGTTTAAGATGTTTGCATCTATATTCATCATGATATTGGCCTATAATTTTTTTTTTTTTTTTGTAGTGTCTTTGTCTGGTTTTGGCATTGGGCTAATGGTGGCCTCATAGAATGAATGTGGGAGTGTTCCCTAGTTTTTTTGGAATAGTTTGATAAGGATAGGTATTAGCTCTTGTTTAGTAGAATGTCCCTGTGAAGTTATCCAGTCCTGGACTTTTGTTTGCTGGGAGTTTTATGATTAATAATCCAATTTAACTACTAGTGATTGGTCTGTTCAGATTATCTATTTATTCCTGATTCAGTCTTGGAAAATTGTATGTTTCCAGAAATTTATCCATTTCTTCTAGATTTTCCAATTTGTTGGCATATGACTATAGTATTCTCTTACGAATTTTTGTATCTCTGTGGCAGTGGTTGTAATTTCTCCTCTTTCATTTCTTATTTTATTTGGGTCATTTTTTTTTTCCTTGATGTGTCAGGCTAAAAGCTTATCAATTTTTCTTATCTTTAAAAAACCAGCTCTTGGTTTATCTTTCTATTGTTTTTTATTTGTGGGGGGGGTCCTCTGTTTTATTTATTTCCTCTCTGATCTTTATTATTTCCTGCCTTTTGCTGACTTTGGGCTTTGTTCTTTTTCTAATTCCTTTAGATGGTAGGTTAGGTTGTTTGAGATTTCTCTTGTTTCCTGAGGTAGGCCTTTATTGCTATAAACTTCCTTTTTAGAACTGCTTTTGCTGCATCCCACAGATTTTGGAAAGTTGTGGTTTTACATTCATTTGTCTAAAGATATTTTCTGATTTCCTCTTTGATTTCTTCATTGATCCACTAGGTTTTCTTCAGTAGCATGTTGTTTAGTCTCCAATGTTTGTGTTTTTCCCATTTTTCTTCCTGTGACTGATTTCCAGTTTAACACTGTTGTTGTCAGAAGAAAATGCTTGATATAATTTCTATCCTCTTAAATTTGCTGTGACTTTTTTCATGGCCTGGCATGTGACCTATCTTGGAGAAGTTCCAGGTACATTTGAAAAGAATGTGTATTCTTCTGATTTTGGATGGAATGTCCTGTAGATAACTATTGTTTCCTTATTGATTTTCTCTTTGGATGATCTGTCCATTGATGTAACTGGGGTGCTAAAGTCCCCCACTATAATTGTATTATTGTCAATTTCTCTGTTTATGTCTGTTAACATTTGCTTTACATATTTAGGTGCTCCTATACTAGGTGCATATATGTTAATAAACATTGTATCCTCTTCTTGTATTGATTCCTTTATCATTATGTAAAACCCTTTTCACCTTTTGTTATAGACTTTGTTTTAAAGTCTATTTTGTCTGATATGAGTATTGCTACCTCAGGTTTCTTGTCATTTCCATTTACATTAAATACGTTTTTCCATCACCTCACTTTGAGTCTGTACATTTAGCTCTGAAGCGAGTCTCTTGTAAGCAGCATATACATGGGTCTTGTTTTTTTTATTCAATCAGCCTGTGTCTCGATCGAAGCATTTAGTCCAATGGCATTTAAAGTAATTCTTGATGGGTATGTACTTATTACCATTTTGTTACCTGTTTTGTGGTTGTTTTGCAGTTCTTTTCCGTTCTTCTCTTCTTCTTTTAGTTTCTTCCCTTGTGGTTTGATGGTTTCCTTTAGTGGTATGCTTGTGTTCCTTTCTCTATAGTTTTTGTGTATCTATTGCAGGTTTTTGATTTGTGGTTACCATGATGTTCATATAGTTGACTTATAACTATATCTACTTAGTTAAAATTGGTAGTCATTTGAGTTCAAACATATTCTAAAAGATCTACATTTTTTTACTCCCCTCCCCCATGTCTTTTTTATGTCTTACTTTACATCTTCATCTCTTAACTGTTTATTTTAGTTATAATCGATTTTATATTTTTTTGTCATTTAATCTTCATACTAGCTTATTTAAGTGGTTGATCCACAGCCTTTACTGTATATTTGCCTTTACTAGTGGGATTTTTTCTTTTCCTATAAATTCTTCCTTTTTCTGTAGCTTTTTTTTTCCACTTAGAGAAGATCATTTAACATTTCTTTTAGATTGATTTAGTACTGATTAACTCTTTTAGATTTTGCTTGTCTGAGAAGTTCTTTATCTCTCCTTCAATTCTGAAAGATAATCTTGCTGGATAGAATATCTGAGGTTGTAGGCTTTTCCCTTTCAGCACTTTAAATATATCATGCCACTCCCTTCTGACCTGCAAGTTTCTGCAAAAAAAAGTCAGCCGTTAGCCTTATGGGGGTTACCTTGTATGGGTATCTTTGTTTTTCTCCTGCTGCCTTTAGAATTCTCTGTCATTAACTTTTGCCATTTTAATTACGATATGTCTTGGTGTGGTTCTCTTTGGTTTCATCTTGCTTGGGACTCTCTGTGATTCCTGTACCTGGGTATCTGGTTTTTCCTTCTTCAGGTTTGGGAAGTTTTCAGCCATAATTCATCAAATACATTTTTGACCTTTTCTCTCCTTCTAGGACCCTATAATGCAATTATTAGTATGCTTGAGGTTGTATCAGAAGACCTTTAAACTGTTCTGAGTTTTTAAATTTGTTCTTCTTCTTCTTGTTCTGATTAGGTGATTTCCACTAGTCTATCTTCCAAATCATTTATGCCTTCTTCTGTATCACCTAGTCTGATGTTAATCCTTCTAGTGTGTTTTACATTTCAGTTTCTTCAGCTCTGACTAGTTCTCCTTCATAATTTCCAGTTAGTTGTTAAAATTCTCACTGTTCACCTATTCTTTTCCCTTGTTCAGTTAATATTCTTGTTAATAATGCTTTGAATTCTTTATATGGTAAATTATTTTTATTACATTGTTGGGTTTTTTCTCCCTTGTTCTTTTGTTTGAAACAAAATTTTTTGGCTTCTCAGTTTGCTCAATTTTCTCTGTCTCTATGAAATTAGGTGAAGTGGTTATTTATCCTGGTTTTGAAAGGGTTTCCTTGTATTGTGTGTGTCCCTACATAGTCTGTGTATGCCCAGTGGCTTTGGTGGGAGAGCTCGATCTGAAGTGAGCATGAGGCAAGTCCTCCCCTAGGGTGTGATGGCAGGCATC
Organism: Tursiops truncatus; assembly: GCF_011762595.2. Taxonomy (NCBI): domain Eukaryota; kingdom Metazoa; phylum Chordata; class Mammalia; order Artiodactyla; family Delphinidae; genus Tursiops; species Tursiops truncatus. Next base: position 74,608,835 of record NC_047042.1, on the reverse strand, counting down.
ACCTTGGTGGGAGCCAGGGCTGGAGACAGAGGGGATAAAGCCAGAGCCAGGTGTCAGCCAAAAGTTCCCTTGTGCTCAGTGACCAACACTGCCATATTGGGGTAAGGGACAGGTGCCAAGTACTGGAGCAGAAGCCCTGAGGGTCAAGTTTGAGCTGGTTTCATTCCTCTAAGTATGTTATCTGCCCCCTCCCAGAATCAGCACCTTCACCCCAGAAGGGAGAAGCACTAGAGCAAGAGTGGCTGGAGAGGGTGCCCCATGTGAGCTGCTCACTTACTGGTGTGTTCCTGGCACCCCAGTCAAAGTTCCAAATCACTCTGCATCTGCTACCTTTGTACAAGTAATAGCTGCCCATATCCCTTTTAGATGTAGTACCAGGTCCAAGCCAGCTCTGCTCCCTACAACTGTACACTCTCCTTGACAGTGGCATCCTTCCCCCCAGAGAGGAGCTGCACCATGGAGCAAGAGGGGCTAGGAGTCATTCATTATACAGTAAAAATCAATCAGTAAATGTACTGTTATTTCCCCTCAATGACTTTCTGAAAGATGTAACTGAGGCTCAAAATGAGGGTTTAAAAATTCTGGGTACAGTATGGCTATGTAAATGTTACAAACACTTGAGTTTTGCACTCAATTTTCCATAAACTATTTAAAAATGGCCCTATATCTCTGATTGCTACTTCTATATTATTTGAAAATCAAGAATCCTTTGAAAAGTCACATCCTTTGAAAAGATGTGCTAAACTTCTTGAATTAAATGCTTATTACATGGTTGACATGGGAACAAGGCAGCAAAGCCTAAATCTGATGAGAATGTCAGTCAAAGGATACCTTGTTCCTGTTCTAAAATTTGTCTTCATTTCCTAAACTGTTCAATTATTTATGACCACCTTATGAAACTACCAAATTAACTTCCTGAATCATTTTACAACTCATAATTTATCTGAATTGTATATTTTCTATATATTGTCAAAATTGGAAGAAACCATGAATTGACCTGATTACAACTGCTAAAGAGTTAGGACCTAATTTCCCATTATTTTAAACTACACTCGCTTGTTATCAGCTTCAAAAAATGATAAAGATTCTTAAACTTAGTGTCCTTTCCTAGTGACATTTAGTATCTAGGTCAAATGGTACATCACTACCAAACTGGATCCTATAAAATATTTTCTTATATTTGTAAAGCTGAAAAAAATACTGAGTATGTACAACCTTTATAAGAAAGATAAAACATATCCATGCATAAGACAGATACACAGAAATGTTCTAAGAATAGTGATTCTCTGACAATACTGAAGATGATCACATTAAAATAATGACTCTTGGACTTTCAAATATATATAATAACCTTAAACTCAATAACACTCAAAAGTAAGAGAAAAGCCTTTCACTTCTCGTCATGATGGAATGCCTTATATCAGACTAAACAGCTGCCCAAGAATAAATACAAACGCTGGATAAAATACCAAGGGGAACATAAATTTGTACTAAAAATAGATTTTAAAGAGCAATTAACACAGCCAGAATTTGAAGGGCCAAGACACCAGAAAAAAAGCAAAGTGTAGAGAAACACTCTAAAGATTTGGCATGCAAAGCACAGATTTAATTTTCACTGCTTTATATCAGATACTGTTTTTACAGCAAAAAGTAGCATAGTAGATGTACTTAACACAGTTATAGAGAAGGTTTAAAAAATGCCTTTCTTTGAAAAAAGGGCTTTTGGGAAATAACCAGACACATTTTTATGGAATGCCTTTTAAGAATTTTTTAAGAACTGATTTATTTTATCATGGAAAGAAAAATTTAATATGAGATCTACTCATTAGCAAATTAATTTTGGTAGTTAGAAAATTCATTGTCTCAAATCCAGGGAAAGTCCTATCTCAGTATATCTTTTAAATTTTTAACTTTTGGGGAAATCTGATTTCCTATGTCTAAGACAAACTAATACAAAATTCTGACATTTTGAGTTTTCCTACAATTGTATCAATTTGATGATGAATAAAACTGGGATGCTATGTCTCTAGTATTATTCCTAAATCTAAGCTGCACTGATTTATTTGAATTTCTGTTCTAATATATAATAGACCAGTATATTTATACATTAACATATTCACCTAGAAAATATATGAGCTACATTTGTATGCATTTCTCTCTAAAGAGTTGTCCCTTTAAAAGAACATCTCCCAAGATTTATATGTGCAAAGAAGAAATAAATTGTTGTAATACAGAGAACCACTAATGCACTTTTCCAAACGTAAATTACTTTTCATACAAGAGAAACTATAATATATAAAAGAATAATACAAAATTCTAAAGATATGTTATACATATTAAAAATAGATCTAAAAAGAAATTTTACTGTTAATTATATGTCAGCTTCTTCTGGAGTGAGAATAAAGGTCAAATTCTGAAGACCATGGAATCCATTAAGTACAGACAATAAAATAACTGATGAAGATGGTAACATACATCATGATTTACACAGTGAAACTGTGGTGATAATGACTTACAGTTCTCCCTAGCCTCATGTAGGTTTGGGGTTTCTCAGTCAGACAAAACAGGAAGTTGAGAGGGGTTACTTATTTTTTAAAAAGTCAGTACGCCTTCCTTGTATGATGAAGACATAACATTACTGAGCTGACACCATAAAAAGATAGTTAAGCAGGAAAGCTTGTGAGCTACTGCTCAAACTCAAATCAGGATTCAACTTTTCTCACTGAAGCATAGAGATATTTCACAGAATTGTAGAGTTTGGGTACCATATAAAAGCATCTTGCTAAGGGTGTGTCAGGAACAAAAACTCAGCCTAGGTTCCACCTGAAAAGCAATATAACTACTGTAGAATTGGGTCCAGAAAGAGCAAGGACCATCTGTGAAACCACATCTGCCCAAAGAGGTCCGAGTCATCAGCCTAGAGGCTCCTTGGAGCCTAACAGGTGGGCATGGTAGGATGCCTACTCCCTGTAACAAAGACAGCATGCTGAATGAGGCAGACAGCAGAGATATCAGAAAGCATTCAAATTCATCAGACATCACCAACAATTCAAAAGGTACTCCAAGTGATAATGATCCCTGTCTGGATAGAGCAAGAGGATGGTGTGGCCAGGGAAGTGAGGAATGACAGCCTCAGGGCCAGGCTGTGTTGGAGGGCATAGTGCTTTTGTTGCTACAGTTACAGAAGAATGCTTTTCACCTTCCCCAAGTCTGCGAGACAAACAGTGCCAAGCCTGGCTATCTACTTACACTGGGGAGAAGGGAAACAATACAGTGAGCACAGTTGCAGGCCATGAGAATGTGTTTTGTACATCTCCAACTAAGAGAGTATTTGACCAAGGCCCCCCAGCTGCACTCTGAAATCCATTGCTACATTTGTGTCAAGATCATGTTTCCCCTGAGCTGCTCCCAGCAGGCAATGAGCACAGCTGCAACACTAAGACCAAGCTATCCCCAAGAGACTTGAGACTACTCTGATGGCTGACTTCGGCTTTAGGCACCTTGCTGAATCTTCCTTAAACTCCATGACAGTTTACACAGTTTCCACCCAACTACACTTTCCTTCTCCTTCATTCCGTGTTAGACATGCATCCCAGTCTGATAGCATTTCCAGCTTTGACCACTCCATTCTCATTCTCTCTCACAGGCATTTCTCTTAAAAATCCTTGTTAAGTTTAGTTCTGCTTCTTAGGGGATCCATACTAATGTACACAGTCAAGTTAATATTTTATTTTTTAACATCTTTATTAGAGTATAATTGCTTTACAATGGTGTGTTAGTTTCTGCTTTATAACAAAGTGAATCAGTTATACATATACATATGTCCCGATATTTCTTCCCTCTTGTATCTCCCTCCCTCCCACCCTCCCTATCCCACCCCTCTAGGTGGTCACAAAGCACAGAGCTGATCTCCCTGTGCTATGCGGCTGCTTCCCACTAGCTATCTATTTTACGTTTGGTAGTGTATATATGTCCATGCCACTCTCTCACTTTGTCCCAGCTTGCCCTTCCCCCTCCCCGTATCCTCAAGTCCATTCTCTAGTAGGTCTGCATCTTTATTCCTGTCTTGCCCCTTGGTTCTTCTGACCATTTTTTTTTCTTTTTTTCTTTTCTTTCTTTTTTTTAGATTCCATATATATGTGTTAGCATATGGTATTTGTTTTTCTCTTTCTGACTTACTTCACTCTGTATGACAGTCTCTAGGTCCATCCACCTCACTACAAATAACTCAGTTTCATTCCTTTTTATGGCTGAGCAATATTCCATTGTATATGTGCCACATCTTCTTTATCCATTCATCTGTTGATGGACACTTAGGGTGCTTCTGTAAAAGGATAATCTATTAAAATATTAACTTGTAAATAGAGCTGCAATGAACATTTTGGTACATGACTCTTGTTGAATTATGGACCCTGAGAAAACCATAATTCAAAACGGGTCACGTACCAAAATGGTCACTGCGGCTCTATTTACAAGTTAATATTTTAATAGATTGTCCTTTTACAGATGGATGCTGATATATCTTCAGTGTCTGAGTTCTGTCAATTGGCAAATGCAGATATAGTCACATGCATATATAATTCTCATTGCTTCAACTACCAACTTGTATGGCTACTGGAAATTCAGCCTTTTTTTTTTTTTTTTTTTTTTTTTACAAAGCCCTAAGTATGTCTGTGCCTGAGTTAACAAATCAGAACTTATTTCACTATCCCAAATAGTGGTGACAGGGATACAGGGAGTATTTCAACCTGAAAATCCAGTTCCATCTTCTTTGCTGTCGCCACCATGAAAATTCATTATACTCAAAGTGGATTAAAGTGGCCCTTACACCATTACCACTACATTGTGGCTGTGGCTAATAAAGCTGGTAATTATTCTTCTTAAAAATTAAGGAGAGTGACTTCTGGGTATAAATCCCAAATAATTGAAAGCAGAGACTCAAACAAATATTTGTATACCCATGTTCTTAACAGCATTACTCACGAGAGCTAAAAGGTAGACACAACCCAAGTGTCCATCAATGGATGACCCGATAAACAAAATGTGGCATATACATACAATGGAATATTTTTCAGTCTTAAAGAGGAAGGAAATTCTGACACATTCTATAATATGGATGAATCCTGAAGACAGTACACAAAGTAAAATAACCTAGTCACTAATGCCTAGAGTAGTCAATTCATAGAGATAGAAAGTAGAATAGTGGTTTCCAAGGGTTGAGGGAAAGGGAAAATGAAGGATTATTGGTTACAGTTTCAGCTGGAAAAAATGAAATAGTTTTAGAGATGGATGGTGGTGATATTTGCACAATAATGTGAATATACTTAATGCCACAGAACTGTCCACTCAAATATGTTAAAATGGTAAATTTTATATTATGTATATTTTACCACAATAAAAATAAATATGGAGAATGTGCTTTCTGTGTTATATTGAAAAGATTTTAGGAGGGGGTCTCTGTTGCTTGAGATCCAACTTGTTTTGGTGGTTAGTGATACAGCTCTGGTTAGCCCAAGATGAAAATTTACTGCTCAGGCTATGACAATCCTGTAGAGAAGCACAGCTCCTGCAGAGCAACCTCCAGTATCTCAATCATCATTGCAGCACAGTCTTGGCAAAGATATTCCATGCTTCTAAGAATTCTAGCTCTTTCAATTCACTATTTTACACTAGTGTAGCTGAGTCAGGACAAGTCCAGTATCAGTCACTCAACTGTAGGTACAAATTATACTCCCTCTAAAAAATAAGCCACTTGGCTATGGCTAGGTCTGCCTCATTTCATCAGACTCCATTTTTCTTTTTCTTTCTTTCTTTCTTTTTTTTTCTCCCCGACAGGTAGGTAGACCATAAGACTGTCTGAATCCAATGATAAAACGGGTCAAAACCTTTTCTCCCAGAGCAACATTACCTCTATGCACATTAGGAGATGCAAAGGGATACTTGGGATTGGAGGATCACCATCACCCAAGTCCACTTGCTAGAAATACCTAATCCCCACAAATCATCACACCAGAGACCTCAGATCCCTAGCTCATTGAGTTCTGATTTAAAGAAACTCTCCAGGACTCTTTAATCAGAATACTGTGTAATTAAGGCCATACCTAAGTGCTTAAGTAGAGAAATTCAGATACACATTATCCAATTATAGAAAGCTATTTTAACCAGGTTTATTTTTGTCTATTTTTTTCTGGTTTAATGCCTTTTACCTCATCTCCTTTGCCCCCCTCCAGCCTTCACCCACTAATCAAAGAGGTAGTCCACCCTCCCTCATCATAAGCATTCTGGCATCTCCAATTTTTCAGTTTAAGAATTGACTTCTATATTACTAAGATTAATAGGGAATACAAATAGCAATTAACTTGATCTCCTAGATATTCTCAAATATAGGTTGACAGCTAATGCCAATAAAATTATACTGACTTTTGCACTGGCTCACTTCATATGCACACTTATAACCACTGCTGATGTGTTTGCCACATAACTCTGCTATTCGCAAAATACAGCAGGGCTGGAGACTTATTAGACAGTTCCCAGTTCTGACAGTTTTTGCTGACCTCAGCAGCGTAGCTAAACAAAAAGTAACACAACACCAGGGCAGTATTTTTTTCTTATGGAGAACTGAAATCTATTTATTTATTTAGGCCGTGCTGCGCAGCATGCAGGATCTTAGTTTCCTGACCAGGAATCAAACCTGCCCCCTGCAGTGGAAGTGTGGAATCTTAACCACTGGACCACCAGGGAAGTCTCAGTATTTTTTTCTATATAAAATATCTAAGCATGTTTTCCTATTGTGTTAATATGCCAGTAGAAACTATTTTCCACAGTCAGAGTAAATGTTTCTGCAGTATGTTCCTGAGCTTCCTCATTAAATGAGTGATTATTCTACATCTACTGCTTAAGGTCTTAAACTCTAACTGTATATAAGTTCTCGGCAAAACACTGCTCTCAATTCCCTAGAAATAGTCTGTAGACTATTTCCACACTAAGCACAGATTTCTCTACTATTAACATTTTGCAAAGTGGAAAAAGAAATTTCTATCAACCGAAAAGGAAAAGCTCTTTGTTTCCTTGATATTTTTGCTTTTTTCTTGTTTGTTTTTTATTTCCTGTACTTCGCAACTACAGTTTGGTCATTACTGGAAAGTTATAGAATACTTTTTTAACAATAGCTTGAATTTATTAAGTTTCTCCATGCCAATAAGCAAAACACACTTGCATTCAGGTTTGAACAATAAAGCAGCTACTCAGGGCTCCAACGTCTATGTTTTTGGCTTGCCCAAGTCTTATTCTGGATTTAGGAACTCCTGGACCCTTTCTTCTCCTGCCTTGAGGAGAGGAAAAAACAAAAACGAAAACAAAACACCCATTCAGACTACCTGTGATCAAAATAGCCTTGACATTACCCTAAACTTGATTAAACTTTAGGTAGGCTTCTTCCTGACAACAGGCCCCTGACCTCCCTTTCCTTATAGCATTTACATTAGAAAACTTTTAATTATAAATTCCTTCTTTGCCTCTTTGTGATACAAATATTCTAGCTTCTTGATAGTTTTACAACCCAGGAATGTCTTCCTCAAGAACTTGGTAGTGAGCTCTCTGAAACGGAACCATCATGGGAGAGAGGGCCCCTATCTCCCAGTGTCTGTATGAAGGTAGGAGCCTAAATTCAATAAGCTTCAATTAGCAAATGTAGATAGCCTAATCCATTGATCAGCCTCTCCCCTAATAGCCTTCTGTAGTTTTCCATTAGTTCATCCTAGTGCTCAAAATCTCTCCTGTTTTTTGTTTTAGCAGAGTTGAGTTCAAGCTCTCTCCCTTATTGCAATAGCCTTAAATAAGTCATCCTTGCCTGTTTAACTCCATCCAGAACAATTTTTCTTTGACATTATAAACTAGCTTCTTTTTAAAAAATCTTCTATTTTCAAATGAATGACAAAATATGAATAGAGCACCTATTATATAGTTTTCATATATATTATTTAATCCAAATGAATTATAACAACAGATGATGTTATAAATAAAAGAAATAAGACTCACATTTAGAGACTTGGCAATTCAGAGCTGCAACATAGGGCTGGAATACAAACACAGTCACTGAAGGTAAATTCTGGATTTGCTTTTATCACCGTTTTAAGCAAGGTTGGGTCTTTTATCCTGTGGAACTACAGGCTGAAAGCTAAAGACCAGGACAGAGACAGTCCTAGCATGGCTGGGAGGTAGCTTTCCCCTAGTTGTTTGGAAGCAGGCAGACATCATTAAACAATGGCACTATAAAATATAAACAAATCCAGTATGGCCTAATGATTCCAAGGCAAAAATGGTCAAAAACTTCTGATGGTGAATAATTTTAAAGGCTTAAACCCATAGTTATAACACAGTTCTAAGCTTTATTTGTTGGTTTCTTTCTTTCTTCCTTCCTTAACTGGATTGGGGTTAGCCAACAAAAACAAAGACTGAATACCTTAAAACAATAGGATGCAATAATCTTCCTGGTTTGAGACCTCAGTTTAATAGAACCCTAGAAGCCCAAAGATAAGCTTAAATCTATGCTTGCAGACAAATTTAATAGGAAGGGGGCAAGATAGTGAGGGCAAAGATCATGGAATTAGAAGGCTAGAAGTTCTTAGCACAAACTCACAGACTTCATAATCTTGTTTAAGACACTTTCTGACAGGCTGCCTTTGAAATAGATTACTCTGACAGTTATTATGGTTGTTTCCAACCAGGAATGAATTAAATTAAATACATAGCTAGCACATACAAGTTAAAGCTTTTTAATTAAACAATGTTTACTCAATATGAATTAGGCATATATTAAACAGAAATTCAAAAGTTGTTAAGTGAATTTTAAATTTAAGGGTGTTTTTATTATTGTTAATAAGAGTATTTTTTTGTATACTCTAAAGATATTAGATTCCAGGTATAAGAAAAAATTGCTGTAGTCATCCAGGAGAGCCATCTCACTTTACAAATAAAGAAACTGAGGCTCAGATACACTATCTAAGCCATAAATCAAATGACAGAACAGCATATCTAGACTTTTGAGGTAGACATCCTGATTCCTACACTTGATGTTTTCCATCATCCTATATTGCATCTATTCACCTGCTAAAATAAGTAGGATTTATTATATGTTACAAGGCAATATTATGTATTATTTATAAATTGCATACTATATTAGAGTATTCTAAAATGCTGAATAATATCTAAAATTAGAAAAATTAACATTAAAAACATTAGGATGTTCTACAGTGAAGATAAACAGGTACAGCTTTGAGAGAAAAATGTTGTACAAATTGTAATATACTCAAAGAGATTGAATTGCATCATGAAAGCTATAGGTTGTTTGGAGCTTTAAATAAAATGTTATTTGCATGTATTAGCTAAAAAAAGTGAAATTCCTAAAGTTAATTTTTGAAAATCATGACATTCATCCATGAACAATACTTAAAAATTTCTTGTATACTATGTTATGTTCTGTGTGACTATGTAAACAGAATTTTAAGTTTATCTGAAAAACATATTTCTAAATGACATGAATCATCAAATTTGTAAAACACAGATGCCATCCATTCCTCAGAAAAGTAAAAATGTCTCCATGTAATATATGCAAGTTATTTTATTACTAACTTGCATGTCCATGGAAAAGTATGTACGTTTTACAAATATAACAGAGGCTGGCTCCCCAAATCTCTGGTTTTGATACAGGTTTTAGAGATAAAAAGCACTAAGCAAAGCTGTTAGAGGCTTACACTAGCCTGAAAGAAGTATACTTTTCCTTATATATACTTCACAGAGAAAACAGAGTAGAATATGTTTTTCTTTATTAGCTTTTGGGATTAGTTCCCTGCTCTTATTGGACCTAGAATCCAGCTGAATTAGCATTACTAAAAGAAAAGGAAGTTTGAAAGCAAAACATTTCAATGGAATTCAGTAAAACAAGATTTTTTTTTTAATTTTGCATTGTTAAATACAATTTTTAATCAAAATTGTACTGAGATAAAATTTGTATAAAGAATAAAAACCTTGGAAACATAATAAAATTACAAAAATATAGTAATTTGGTCAATAAATGTTTGCATGATAGCTACTCTATAAATATCTTAACTAAAACAGAATACTGAATTTGTATGAAACTATAAGGGGAGCATAAGATCCATAGCAATGTTTTCATCCAATTCAAACAAAACTTTCCATCCCAAAAGATAACAGTCCCTACTTTTAAAAAAAGAATAGATTTTTAACACTGTTCAATTTAAAGTTTACACATGGCATAAAATTACAGGGAGATTTATCACACTCAACTATTCAACTATTTCTATCTTTACAAGAAAATAAATTTGGTACAAATTTTCTTTAGTTTGGAAACACTATCAAAAATTTTTAAATGTTTATCTTACTCAATTCAGCAGTTTCACTAATAGAATTATACACAAATACCTGAAAGAAAATATTTGAATAATTATGAGCTGTGTGCATACAAAGTCTTATGAAAAATATTAATTCCTATAATGAAAATTTTGTAATAACCTGAGTTACAACATAAGACTGTTATAATTATGACACATTCATTCATACTGTTTAATATTATATAGGCATTAAAAATATATTGTACAAAAATATGTCATGACATGGAAACCTGTTTACAGCAAATTGTACAGTGAAAAATCAGGCTTTAAAACACCATGTAGAATACAGCCCCCATATTATACATACACAAATATATATGCACACTGTCTAAAAGAAAATATATACAAATATTTCGACAAATACATTCCAAGGTTATAGGATTAAGGGTGATTTTTTGAATTTTTTCCTATATTGTAGCAAAGTACACTTAACATAAAATTTACTATCGTAACCATTTTGAAGTATATAGTTCAGTTGTACTGTATTCATATTGTTGTGCAACCATCACCACTACCTATTTCCAGAATTCTTTTCATTTGAAAGACAAACTCTGTACCTATTAAATAACTCCCCATTATTCCCTCACTGTAGCCCCTGTCAGCTACCACTCTAATTTTCTTTTCTTTTTCTTAACTTTCTCCCCTAAATTTTCAACAAAAGGGGGCAGAAACAGTGCAGCAAAGAAAAGGGCTTAATCATGAGAGTCACTGAGATACAAGACTGACCAGCAAGTAGCAGTGTGTAGACTTCCTTTTCATATTAAGAATATTAGCATTCAGGATAAAAGGAGATGACCTCACATTGAAATATTACAATATCTCCTATTAATTGCCATTTAATATTTTCTAATATTTTACCATAATTAAATCATGAACATTTTTGTACATGAATATTTGCCTTCATTTCTGTGTTTCTTGGAAAATATTCCAGCATGTAGAATGCTCAGGTCAAAGACTAAAGAGATAATTTTAATGGCACAGTTTTTGATATAAATAAGTCACAATAGCTGAAAAGAGAGAAGAAATAGCTGAAAAAAGCTCCTATTTCTAAAAACTGATTGTATTACATCTATTTCATTAGAAATTTTATAGCAAGGGTTAAAAACATCTAGTTCAAAAGTATACTGGGTTCTCCTGTGATGCCATAACTGAAGTGGATATTCTTTGCATCCTGTAAAATGTCTAGTTTCCAAAATGTTTCACATATGCCAAAAAAATCACTAAATATAAAAATCTAAATGTAAAATTTTAGTCATAAGATTTATTTTGAAAAATACTCTCTCTCCCCAGTTTCTTCTCAATGTCATTTTTAGAATATCAGGCATTTCTGCAAAGGACATAGTCTTTTAATTGTTCCTTAGTCATGTTTATAGTTTCACCAAAAGAAAGACCATTGCTCATCTTTATATATTATTTGACAGTTCTAATGATTTCATTTTAATCGATTTATTTTCATAGCAGAAGAACACTAAAGTATTGCTTATTCATTACCTGGTAAAATACAAAAGGCAAGATAAGAAGCTGAAATGCTTTTCCAAGTAAATAAAAATAGGACAGTCTTTTTTAAATGTACCCATTATCCATCGATTTAAATATAGTAAGACTCCACTTATTCCAGATTGCTGATTTCATCAGGTCTCAGACTGTAGCATGATTAGTCAACAAACTTGACGAACATGGTTAAGTGTTCTATGTACTTTTTTACTTGTTACAATGTCTTAAATAGAGTATTCATCTAAAGTACTCAAGAAACTTAATTGAACAATGGACCAAAGGAAACTCATGTTAATCACATACCATCAAGCATACTTAATAAAAAAAAATCTTAACTTTAGTACTGTTTAGTACTGCTTTTTATTATTTTTGTACAAATAGCAGTTTTTTCTGAATATTTTTAACAATATTTGCTGAAAATATTTTACTAGGTGTTCACTTGAGATAGTGCATGTAACTAAAATATTTCTTGAAGATAAACATTAAGAAATGAAAACAGTTGCAGTTTTAAATATAAGATCTTCCTCAGCTCATGATGGGGTTACAAAGTCTACAAATAATAAATGCTGGAGAGGGTGTGGAGAAAAGGGAACACTCCTATACTGTTGGTAGGAATGTAAATCGGTACAGCCACTATGGAGAACAGGTTCCTTAAAAAACTAAAACTAAAAAATAGAATTATCATATAATCCAGCAATCCCACTCCTGGGCATATATCCAGAAAAAATAAAAACTCTAATTCGAAAAGATATATGCACCCCAATGTTTACAGCAGCACTATGTACAATAGTCAAGACATAGAAGCAACCTAAGTGTCCATCGACAGACGAATGGATAAAGAAGATGTGGTGTACATATACAATGGAATATTATTCAGCCATAAAAGGAATGAAATATTGCCATTTGCAGCAACATGGATGGACCTAGAGATTATCATACTGAGTGAATTACTCTCTCAGGCAGAGAATGACATACCGAGTGAATGACATACTGAGTGAATTACTCTCTCAGGCAGAGAATGACATATATGGTATCACATATTTATAATCTAAAAAATAATGCAAATTAATTTATTTACAAAACAGAAACAGACTCACAGACATAGAAAAATAATTATGGTTACCAATGGGGAAAGGGAGGGAGGGATAAATTAGGAGCATGGGATTAAAAGATACATACCACTATATATAAAATAGATAAACAACAAGGATTTACTGTATAGCACAGGGAACTATATTCAATATCTTGTAATAACGTATAATGGAAAAGAATCTGAAAAAATATATATATATATACACATATATATATAACTGAATCACTTTCCTGGAAACCTGAAATTAACACAATATTGTAAATCAACTATACTTCAATAACAAAGCAGAAAATTCATTTAATACACCTAACCTACCAAACATCATAGTTTAGCCTAGCCTACCTTAAAAGTGCTCAGAACATTTAATTAGCCTACAGTTGGGCAAAATCATCTAACACAAAGCCTACTTTATAATAAAGTGTTATATATCTCATGTAATTTATTGAATACTGTACTGAAAGTGAAAAACAGAATGGTTTTGAGTTTATCAATTGTTTACCCTTGTGATCATGTGGCTAACTGGGAAATGCGGCTCACTGCCGCTGCCAGCATCACAAGAGAGTATCATGTTGCATATTGCTAGCCTGGGAAAAGATCAAAATTAAAAATTCAAAGTATGGTTTCTACTGAATGCATATTTCTTTCACACCATTGTAAAATCGAAAAATTGTAAGTGGACTGTCTATAATTTAAATATTTTTTAAGCAAAGCTGTAATCAAAATATTTTAGAGAAATGGCGATCATTTCATTATTTTCACAAAATATCATACATACACTTCTGTGTAAATATGAAATAAAAACAAGAAAATAATCAATTACACAAAAAAATTTCTTAAAAGCAAAAACATTTTAATTTTGCTATTATATAGATAGCTATATAATAGAAACATCTTACACTTTATTCTTAGTATATAACAAAGGTAAAACCTAAGGGCAGGAAAGGTAGCAAGGAAATTTTACACACATTCTTTTGACAAAGAAATTTACAAAAGCAAAATTTTATTTATTGCTCCTGAATCTACAAATGTTGATTGTGGCTGTGTTGAGCCTGACTGGGTTCCTACAGTCAGCTAGGCTTGCATTCACATATGCAATAGGTGTGTCTCATTCTGGGATACAGGCTAAAGAACATAAGCTACCTGGGTGTGCTCTTTTCATGGCAAATGGCGAGAGTCCAAGGGGACAAGCTGCCTCTGCTCAGAACTGGCACACCCTCATGTCCCATTAGGGTGAGGCAAGTAATCTGGCCAAGTCATGTCAGTGGTGTGTGAAAGTAAAATAAGAAAACCCAATGGGTTAGGAGAAGGAAGAAGTTAATATTTGCTAAACGATTAGTCCAACCACATAAAGCTTGAGTGAAACTGGAAACATCATGCTATACTTATTTGGTGAATCAAAAGAGTATGCTGGGGCTTCCCTGGTGGCGCAGTGGTTGAGAGTCCGCCTGCCGATGCAGGGAACACGGGTTCATGCCTCTGTCCGGGAGGATCCCACATGCCGCGGAGCGGCTGGGCCCGTGAGCCATGGCCGCTGAGCCTGCGCGTCTGGAGCCTGTGCTCCGCAACGGAAGAGGCCACAACAGTGAGAGGCCCACGTACCGCAAAAAAGGAAAAAAAAAATAAAGAGTATGCTGAGTTTGGCAATAATATCTGTTTAGAACTGAAAGTACAAGCCTAAGTGAATGAGAACAGCAAAAACTGGATTATACCTTTATTTCTTCCACATAAAGAGGGGAAAAAATGATCTTACATTTTGTTAATATCTGTTTACTAAATTCTGTTCTAAATGATTTAATTTAAATTTGTCTCATTTATTTTTACAACAGTCCACAGATAAGCACAATTATCCTGACTTTTAGCTGGGAATACAAACTTTAAAAGCTTAAGATTCTTTCTCACATTCCTATAGTTCATGTGTTAAGGTTTTAATTCAGGAAGAATGCATCACTGAGGAAATATGAAAAACTGAGTCTTCTAACTTTGTTTCCTTAGATTTTGTATTTGTCTATTTGGCATCTATTAAACACAGGGTCAAACTAACAAAGTTGTTTACATCTCCCCTGCAAGCCAGCTTTCACAGGTGCATGAAAATCATGATACAAACCTTCCAATCACAAATCCAACATTTGTGTTTTGCTTCCTGCTCAATAGGGGATGTCCCCTCCTAACAGCTTGCTGCTACTAGAGCAATAAAGGCTCTGGCATGGGCTTTTCTCTCACTCCTTTCTGCCTCAGGACCAATATGGTACTTTCCCATGAGGCACTACATAGCATGGCTTGCCCCCTTTTCTCAGGAAATGTAAATAATAAAAATCTTTCAAAGGCATTAGCCTCTCTATGTCAGCATTCATTCACCTCTATAAATTAAAATCCCTGGGAGAACATATTTGCAAATGATATATCTGACAAGGAGTTAATACCCAAAATATATAAAGAACTTGTATAACTCGACAACAAAAAAGCAAACAACCTGATTTAAAAATGTGCAGAGGAGCTGAATAGACATTTTTCCAAAGAAGATATATAGACTGCCGACAGACATATGAAAATATGTTCAACATCACTAATTATTAGGGAAATGCAAATTAAAACCACAATGAGATATCACCTCACACCTGTCAGAATGGCTATTATAAAAAAGACGAGAAGTAACAAGTGTTGGCAAGGTTGTGGGGAAGGGAACCCTCAAACACTGTTGGTGGGAATGTAAATTGGTACAGCCACTATGAAAAACAGTATGGATATTCCTCAAAAAATGAAGACTAGAACTACCATATGATCTACCTATCCCACTTCTGGGTATTTATCCAAAGAATATGAAAACACTAATCCGAAAAAATATGTGCATCGCTAGTGCATCATGGCATTATTTACAATACCTAATTTGGAAACAACCTAAGTGCCCATCAATAGATGAATGGATAAAAAAGATGTGGTATATAAATATACAATGGAATACTACCCAGCCATAAAAAAGATAAAATCTTGCCATTTGCAACAACATGGATGGACCTTGAGGGTATTATGCTAAGTGAAATAAGTCAGATGGAGAAAGATAAACACCATATGATTCCATACCAAAAAAATAATAAACAAAACAAAAAAATACAGAATAAATGAACAAACCAAACTAAAACAAACACATAGATACAGAGAACAGAGTAGTCATTACCCAGGGGGAGGGGTTATGGGAGGGTGAAACGGGTAAAGGGGATTAACTGTATGGTGATGGATGGAAACTCAATTTTTGGTGGTGAGCACATTGTAAGGTATACAGAAGTGAAAATATAATGTACACATGAAACATATAATGTTATAAATCAATGTTACCTCAATAAAAAATAAAATATGTTTAAAAAACAATGACAAACAAAATCCCTGGGCACATCTTAACATGCTAAGGGACATAAAGACTCCTGTAAGTCTTTTTTAGTACTCTCTTACTGAGATGCCTCAGACGTCCCCATAGTTTGCATTCTCTCACACTGCAGTGAATAATAAACCCAACTTGTTCAACTACAGTTGTTCCTGTGTACTTGTGTTCCTGATGGTCATAAGCTGAAGGGCACTGACATGGCCAAAGGATGAAGAATCAAGACCTGAAGGGGTAAGTGGCTCATTAAAGTTACACATTTAGTGTTATATCTTGTGCATTAGGATGTAAATCTATTAGATTTCTTAAAAATATAAATCTTTCTCATTCGAGATTGTACCTAATAGGTTTAACTCTTGCAAGTTGAAACGTACTTTCCCAGTAGCAATCAATCTCCTCCAGTGACTGCTCTGCAGCTTACCTCAGCCTCTCACCTTCATGGTCACAGGCTGCAATTTGTCATTAACAACAGCTGCACTCTTTCCATAATCTCATTTGAACACTACCTCCCACATGTCCAGCTCACTTTCTCTAGTCACAAAACACCAAAAATCCCTGCAAACAATCCCCACCTGCCTTTCACAAATCGTACCATGTTTTCCACAAACCTTTACCCTTATACCACCATACTATCACTTCCCTACTACTTGACTAAATTCTATGGTCAATTCTTAATATCATCCCTATATATACACTTTCAATATTTTAGCCCCTCTCTCCTTTTCTTACTTGCTGGCTAAACCACAGCCTCATTTAAAACTAAATACCTACCCATTTGAGACACTGAATGTGACTGAAGGAAAAGACACAATCATGCTCTCCTCACTATCATTTCATGATAGTCTACTTCAAGTGGGCTTTTAATATTGAAGGGCAATTATAAGCTTTTTCCTTGGTCCATCCTACTCTCATCCCCATGCCATTTTGTATTTTCTTTCTCCTCAAACCTTCTCAAGTTCACTTTCAGCTGGTGTCCTTGCTTTCTGATTTACTGAGAAAAGAGGCACAATGAAATTTCATAGGCTCCCAGGACATCTACCCACTTATCTGCACTGGCCCAAAAATACTGTACTCTCTTTCCTGTTACTGTGGGTGAAATTTCCATGCTTTTAGCAAAGGCCAGCCTCTCCTCTTGTGCACTAAAGCCCATACTCTCTAGCGAATTCACAGCACGGATCCAGCAATACCTGCTACTTCTCAAGTATCTCATGGATCATCAATTTCCTTTTTCCATTGAATAATGAAAATTAGCATAAATGCATGCTGATGTCTTCTCAAAAAAAGAGCATTATAATCATACTTCCTCCAGCAACTACCACCTTATTTCTTCCATTTGCTTGACAGTAAAATTTCTTTGAATTATTGCTTATAATAACTGCCTCCAGTTTATTTCCTCCCTTCTCAGTGCAAGCTTCCTCACCCTTTTGCACTTGATTGACAGCATTCTTACTGTTCTCAACCAGGATCTCCACTTTGTGATAGTGATTTCTCAATCTTCATATTAATACAGCAACATTTCTAATAGATGATCATTGCATGCTCCTTAAAACATTTTTCTTCACGTGGATTTCAAGACACTGCAATTGTCCTACTGCTCTGGCCACACCTTCTCAGTCAACTTTGCTAGTTCCACATCATTTCCAATATTGAAGTGTTCCAGGATCACTCCATTGATAACCTTCATTTTAAAAAAATTTGGAGTCACTTTTTAATCCTATCATACTACTCATCCAAAGTAAAAGCAAATACCATCAGAGCTAACTAAAAAACAAATAGAATTTATATCTAGAATTTTTAAAAATCTATATTCATTTCTGGATGATTTCACTCAATCTCATGAAATTTAAATACCATCTATATATTAATTGATTTCCAAATTGATAGTTTCAGACAAGTTTCCTCTTCTATATTCCAAACAAGTTTAGGTATCTAACTGCCTATTTAATACTGGCGTTTGGTTTTCTATATACACCTCACATTCAACGCATCCAAACATTCCAACACAGATCTGCTCCCTACATTGTCTTCTTGATCTTAGAATAGGTAAGTCCATTTTTCCACTCAGTGTAAAACACTTCTGTCCTTTAATTCTTTCTCAGAGCAAATTAGCAACTCCTCACTTTACTATTTAAAAATGTATCCAAAATTTGACCACTACTATGAGCTTATTCTAGTCCAACATCATCTCTAATCCAAATCATTTTACTGTAATATTTTACATTATATTTTGACTAGTCTTCCTGCTTTTTCCCTTCACCTTAACCCTAGATATATGAAAAGGTAATTTCTTCTAAAGTAGACGAGCTGCCTCCCTTCTGTTTTATTTCAATCTCTCTTTCAGCTTTCCACTATCTTATTTCAGGTTCTTTTTTTTTTTTCCTAACTTACAACTATGTCCTTTTCAATTGTCTCCATGCCTCCAGTGTAATTATCCTTTAATCCATTCCCCATGTTATGGCCAGCATAAGCTTTGTAAAACAATAGTTATTTTATTGCTTAAAACTATTTAGTGGATTTCCACTTCCTACAAATTAAAGTCTAAAATCCTTAGCATCTCAGAGTCTCAAGGTAGAGACAACCAGCACTGGCCAAGACGGAGTATCAGACTTGTGTTTGTATCAGACCAGATCTGCCAAAAACAACTATAAAAAGCTGGCCAGCATAAAAATTACCTAAGTGACTATCTTCAGACACCGGAAAGCAATCAACTCAGATAAGACTTGAGGCTGAAGGAAGGCAATTTGAGAAGAGTCCCATATTAAACCCGACAGAAAAAGGGAGTACATTTTAAGCATAAAGCAGCAGTCTGACTAGGCAGAGGAGAAAGTAGTCATACTTCAGGACTAAGGTGATAGAATTTGAAGGGCAACATCTTGGAGAGGAGAAAGCCACAGAAAAGTGAGCTCTCAAATTCCACATGGCATTTTCCCTTGATGTTCTGGCCGACTCCTAAGCTCACATACACAAAATGAGACATGAAGACAACACACATCAATGTGATGCGGCAAAACATTGATGGGAGGATAATGAAATGAGCAGCTATTTCACACATGCTATTCTTTCTAGCTGAAATACAATTTAGAACACAGCGCTTAGGGGCTACAGGCTCACATTCAGATCACACCAAGATGAAGGAGTAAAGAACTGAAGCTTTCATTTAGGGCACTCAGAAGGATCATGCTTAGAAGAAAGAGCTCCACCTTAAGAATAGGTGCTAAAAGAGATCAGCCCTTACAAAACCCAATACCAAAGATCAATGACAGCAAAGTGATTTGTTGGTTATTCCTGTACCTTCCAGTAGAAAAGTAATTTTGTAGGAAGAACGTTACCCCTTACTTTATCCATAACCTCTACGATTTTTTATACACAATTTGTGGGACTCAGTAAAAAAATTTACTACATGCCAAAGGCGGGCGGGGCAAGGTACGGACAGCAACCCCTTCACAATTACAAACATATTCACAGATGAGTATTATCGAACGTAGAGGAGGAGGGCCAATGTGGGAATGCCTTTTTTTTTCTTCTCACCCGTACAGAGGGGGGCATGGGGGCACCTGTTGCCATACTTTCTGAAACCAAGGCAGGGACAGGGGTTGCTTCATAGAGCGGGAATCCTAGCCTCCACTAATTTCCTGAAACACCGACTTAAGTGGCCAAGGAGATGTAGGAGGCGAGTAAGCTCTGGGACCGCGGCTTCTGCCTTTAAGCGCGATAGGAACTGTATCAAAACAACAACAAAAGTGTAGGGTACCTGGAGAAGTTTTCTGTGGAAAAAGTCCTTCACAGTCCTGGGTCCCGACTTGGGTATATGTCCTATCTTGCGAAGAAGCCACTTTTCCACCTGCCCTCGTCTTTCTTTCCCTGAGGTCGGCTAACTGACCTGGGAACTAGAGGAACACACAGCTGCCCACCAGACACTTCCGAAATTATGCGTGAGGTAAAAGGCTCTTGCGGCTAGAGCCTGCTTCTGGCTCCCTCAGCCAATGAGCGCTAGGGCGTACACGCACGCAAGACAGTACGCATGCGCGGTGGAGTTCAGCTGCTTCGGAAACTATCCCTGCGGTGGAAAGTGCAAGGCTGAGGAGATTCGCTAGCGGTGAGGCCTGGTTGAAAGACCTAGAGTTCTGTGGAGATGAAGAGGTGTTGCAAAGCAGGGAATGAAGAGGGGAACGTCTGCTGTCATCCAAGCGGCCCTACACCCGCTTCGCAGGGCGATGGGAAAGTTTTATTCTTCTGTAGAAGGAAAGGTGAGTGACGCTCCTACTCCTCCTCGGGTCCGAGGCAAGGCCACGGGGTGTCAGCCTGAGAGTAGTGATGGCCCGGGTCTCGCGAACACAGCTCAGGAAGTCCACGGGGGTCCCGCGTGGGGAACGTTGCAAAAGTACAGTACAGCCTTAAGGATATTGATAAATTAATTATTCCCTCTTTCATCATTATATTTTCCTCTTTACTGAATATATGTTGTCATTTATGCTATACTTTAAAATGTTCTTAACTCTACTTCCCTCTTCAACTGTTGCTCACTCACATCAGCTTTCTTTTAACTCAGAACTCACTGAAAAAGTTATGTGGAATGACTGTCATCAGTTTGTCTCCTCACATTTTTTCTTGAGCACTTCTATCAGTCTTTTGGTCCCTACTCTTCAGTGAACACCATTCTCTTATCCCATTATTTACACCATTAAGTGTACACAATTATTTAGATTTTTAGATAGTCTAAAACTGAACTTTTTTCTCACGTATTTCAGCCACCTCATCCCATTATATTCAGAATAGCTACAATTTATTTAATATCAACTGTGTACCTGGAATTGTAATTAAATATACTTATACTATTTATAGAAGTATATTTAATTTATAAGGCATTATAGATTATAAGGTGTTCCATTATTTCAAATAAAAATATGAAATTTTAGAATGTTGGTAATTATAATTGTAAGAACCTGTCCATTATAAGTCACATTTCAACATTAGAGATGCTAAAATTAAAATATTAATTATCTTAAAATAATTAGAATTAATACTATATATCTCTAATCCTTAAAACACTCTATAAAGTAAATATAATTATCTTCATTTTATTTAATTGAATCAACATGTATATTAAATAGCAGTAATAGTTCTAAAGTGCTGATGTTAATATTATTAGCTAACATTTATTTAGCACTTAATTGAACAAGAAGCTATTTAAAACACTTTCAATAGATTCTTGCTTGGTTATAATACCTAGGTCCTATGAAGTAATTATTATCATCATCTTTATTTTACTGATAAGGAAACTGAAGCACTAAAAGGATAAGGAATAGCTTCTAAGTGAGAGTTAAATTAGAATTTAAAGCCAACTTGGTTTTATTTTGCATGTTGTTCTGTCATCATGGTGAATGTATTAGTTTGCTAGACCAGGGTAACAAAGTGCCACAAACTTAAACAAAAGAGATTTGTCTCACTGTTCTGGAAGCTATAATCTGAGATCAAGGAGTAGGCATGGTGGGTTGTTTTTGAGGACTTTGAAGGAGAATCTGTTCGGGACTCTTCTCCTAGCTTCTGGTGGTTTGCTGGCAATCTGGTATTTCTTGGCTTCCGTTTCATCACACGCATCTCTGCCTTTATGTTCACATTGTGTTCTCACTCTGTGTATATTTGTCCAAATGTCACCTGTGTATAAGGACAACAGTCATATGGGATTGGAGGCCCACCCTGCTCCAGTAGGCTTCATTTTAACTAATTGTGTCTGCATATACCAACTTTACAAATAAGATCACATTCTAAGGTTCTGGGGTAAGAACATCAACATTTGAATGGGGTGGGGACAGGGGGCAAAATTTAACACTTGCCAGTGATCAATTAGTGCTAATAGATATTTAAATTTATTCAGATAAAAATAATTGTTACCTTAAGGTTTGTTCAGAAATATACTGCTAGAGACCTTCAAGATGGTGGGAGGGCTAAGAAGTGGAGATCACCTTCCTCCCCACAAATACATCAAAAATACATCTACATGTGGAACAACTCCTACAAGAACACCTTCTGAATGCTGGCAGAAGACCTCAGACTTCCCAAAAGCCAAGAAAATCCCCCACGTACCTGGGTAGGGCAAAACAAAAAACAGAGTGAAAAGAAGACCCAATCCAAAAATGGGCAGAAGACCTAAATAGACATTTCTCCAAAGAAGATATACAGGTTGCTAACAAACACATGAAAGGATGCTCAACATCACTTATCATTAGAGAAATGCAAATATCAGCTCATACCAGTCAGAATCTCCCTCATCAAAAAATCTACAAACAATAGATGCTTGAGAGGGTGTGGAGAAAAGGGAACCCTCTTGCACTATTGGTGGGAATGTAAATTGATACAGCCACTATGGAGAACAGTATGGAGGTTCCTTAAAAAACTAAAAATAGAACTACCATATGACCCAGCAATCCCACTACTGGGCATATACCCTGAGAAAACCATAATTTAAAAAGAGACATGTACCACAATGTTCATTGCAGCACTATTTACAATAGCCAGGACATGGAAGCAACCTAAATGTCCATCGACAGATGAATGGATAAAGAAGATATGGCACATATATGCAATGGAACATTATTTGGCCATTAAAAGAAACGAAACTGAGTTATAGTGAGGTGGCTGGACCTAGAGTCTGTCATACAGAATGAAGTAACTCAGAAAGAGAAAAACCAATACCTTTGTTAACACATATATATGGAATTTTTTTAAAAAATTGTTCTGATGAACCTAGGGGCAGGACAGGAATAAAGACACAGACGTAGAAAATGGACTTGAGGACCCTGGGAGTGGGAAGGGTAAGCTGGAACGAAGCGAGAGAGTGGCATGGACATATATACACTACCAAATGTAAAATAGACAGCTAGTGGGAAGCAGCTGCATAGCACAGGGAGATCAGCTCGGTGCTTGTGACCTAGAGGGGTGGGATAGGAAGGGTGGGAGGGAAGCTCAAGAGGGAGGGGATATAGGGATATATGTATACATATAACTGATTCACTTTGTTAGACAGCAGAAACTAACACAATATTGTAAAGCAATTATACTCCAATAAAGATGTTAGAAAGAAATATATTCCTTTGATGACTTCAGAACAAGACAATGTTAAATGTTTATAATCAATTGAATAATTCTATATTGTAAATTGTGAGATCATGTAATGAACAGCCCTCAAAATCTCTTGCCTTTAGCAGGACTGCTGTCCATTTGACCTGTGGCCTCCAGCTGCAGTGATATCCTAGTGGAGAGAAATGCTAGCTGGACCTAGGTGACAGTGATGATAGGACAGCTCTTATGCCACCTATGCTCTGGTGTAAAATGGATTTATCCCATTTAAATATCATTAGCTGGTGAAAAGTTTTGAATAGTTACTCTTTATATCCAGAATTTACTATCTAGTTTTATATAGTACATTGACAGTCAGTGCAGTGCCAGGAGGTAAATGTATAGGCATCCTGCTAGAACATGGTGCAGAGCCAAATCTTTGTGATAACAAAAGAAACACTTCTCTGCATTTTGCTGCCTACAGCCAAAACATGTTAAGTATTAAGTATCAGCAACAGTGATTAGATTGGGCCCACCTGAATAATCCAGGATAACCTTCTTATCTCAAGGTCAGCTGATTAGCATTCTTTTATCAGCAACCTTAATTTCTCCTTCCTACATCGCCTGTTATATTCACAGGTTCTGGGGATGAGGATATCAATATATTTGGGGTCCATTTTTCTGCCTATTGCACAGCTTCAGTTTCTTAGTTCCTGTTCTTACTCCTGCACTTGAAAAGTTAAATGTAGTTTTCAAAAAGTGATTGTATTAGGCTGATACTGGCTCCAAAATATATGTCCATGCCCAAATCTTTGGAAATCATGAATGTTTTGAGGAAAAGGGGGTTTGCAGATATATTTAAGTTAAGGATTTTGAGAAGGGGAAATTATGCTGAATTTTCTAGGTGATCCCTAAATGCCACCACAAGTGTCCTTGTAAGAGACAGGCAGAGGAATATTATACACACAGAAGATGTACATGGGACCACAGAGTCAGAGATTAGAGTGATGCAGCACAAGTCAAAGAGTGCTGGCAGCCACCAAAAGCTAGAATAGGGAATTCTGCCCTAGAGCCTTCAAAGGGAGTACAGCCCTGCCAACACCTTGATTTCAGCTCAGTGAAGCTGATTGTGGGCTTCTGGCCTACAAACCTGAGAGAGAATACATTTGTATTGTTTTAAGCCACTAAATTTGAAGTTAGTTGTTACAGAAGTCTCAGGAAACAAATACAATGGCTCTGTTTTCATTTTCATTCAGATCCCTAACTGATAAAGGGAATTTGCTGGATGGATTGAAAGATGAGACTAAAACCATACTAGTTCTCAACTAACATTGTGCAGTAGTTATTTAGCAACTTTAAAAAATAATCTAAGGTCCATCCATATTGTAGCAAATGGAAAGATTTCATTCTTTTTTTTTATGGCTGAGTAATATGCTAAGTGAAATAAGCCAGGCAAATAAGAAAATACAAATAAGACAAATACTGCATGATTTCACTTATATGTGGAATGTAAAAAATGAAAAAAATAAACATAACAAAATAGAAACAGTTATAGAAACAGAGAACAAACAGATTGCTTCAGGGGAGGGGGTGGGGGGAGGAAAGCAATAGGTGAGGGAGATTAAGAGGTACAAACTTCCAGTTGCAAAATAAATGAATCATGGGTATGAAATGTACAGTGTGGGGAAAATAGTAACTATGTAATATCTTTGGTGACACAACTAGATTTATCGTGGTGATCATTTTGACATATATAGAAATATCTGATCACTGTATTTTATAACAGGCAGTAACATAGTATAGGTCAGTTATATAATACTTCAAAAACAAACTCATAGAAAAGGAGATCAGATTTGTAGTTGCCAAAGCTGAGGTGGGGGAACTGGATGAAGGTGGTCAAAAGGTACAAACTTCCAGTTATAAGATAAATAAGTACTATGGATGTAATGTACCACATGAAATTATAAATAATGCTGTATGAAGTATATGAAAGTGATTAAGAGAGTAAATCCTAAGATTTTGCATCACAAAAAAAATTTTTTTCTGTTCCTTTAATTTTGTATCTATATGAGATGATGGGTGTTCAATAAAATTATTGTGATAATCATTTCATGATGTAAGTCAAATAATTATGCTGTACACTTAAAACTTATACACTTCTGTATGTCAGTTATATCTCAATAAAACTGGAAGGAAAAATAGTATTCCAAGGCAGGTTCTATCCATGAATTTTCAGTAAGTCCTATAAATCTAGTAAGTCCAGGACATGAATATTTAAAAATACTACTTCTCCTCCTACTTCAGATGAATGACCTCAGTATGGTTACTTGACTGTAAAGACTTTAAATTAGTGTGCTTTGCTATGTTTTAACATTTTCAGAACTCCTTGGGGCAAGAGACTTCCTTTTTTCTTTTTATTGATTTTATTCTTTAAGCTAATTTAAAATGGTAAACACATGAGCACGCACGATGTCTTATGCGTATTACTACCTATTAATGTTCTGTTATACATGAGAGAGGCAGATATTCACTTGGTGAAATATATTAAATAGCTACCTAAATAATTTAAATTTCTTCAGGATTAAATTATCTCTTATTTTAGAACTTCCAGGACTTCAAGATATTGTAAACTCTTTTAACCTGCTCTTCCCAGTACCAACAGCCTAGCTGGGAAGTCCTCTTCTACCACAATAAACACTCAGCCTGGGAAGCAATTCTCCCTTCCTCCACCTAGAGGGACCAGGTAGTCAGCCTGAGGCAACTCCTTCAGCTACCTCAGACAGCACCAGTGGGAACCAGCAAAAGCCCCAGTAACACCAGATATACCTAGTAGACCAAAAATATCACTGCAGAGACTCTGAAGATTGAATTGTCACTGGGACCACAGTACACAAAATTAGGGTGTGCTAAACCTAAACGGGATGCCTGCAAAAATAAAAGATTTAAATAGGAGCCAGAGTCTCTCAACATAACAACCAAAATGTCCAGGATACAATAGAAGAATCACTGTCACACCAAGAACCAGAAAAAGCAAAACTTGAATGAGAAAAGACGCAGTAGAAGTTCAAACCAGGAAGGCTAATTTTGCACCTATCTGCTTTTCCTCAAGGACCACAAATGAGTAAGGAATTTGCTATGGAAGATATATCACTCCATTCATTACTAACCTGGGAGCAAAAATATAAAGAATTGATGATCGTAGAAAGCAGATTAGCGTGCAGAAAACATTTAATCACAAATAAGTTATTGTACAAGGTTGGTCAAAATTTCTGAAATATAAATTTATTTTTCCATTAAGGAACAGTCAATGCAAGACAAGCAAAAAAATGAACAAACTTCGAATTTAGCAAACGATGTGACAGGAGAAGGGTACATTTGAAGTGTCTGTCTCTGCAGTATTCACATCAGTTCCTGAATAAAGAGAACTCAGTCTTAAAAATGCTATTCCAGGGGGCTTCTCCAGTGGCGCAGTGGTTGGGAGTCCGCCTGCCGATGCCCGGGATGCGGGTTCGTGCCCCTGTCCGGGAGGATCCCACATGCCCCGGAATGGCTGGGCCTGTGAACCATGGCCGCTGAGCCTGTGCATCCGGAGCCTGTGTTCCGCAACGGGAGAGGCCACAACAGTGAGAGGTCCGCGTACTGCAAAAAAAAAAAATGCTATTCTATCTAATCTAAATTCTGTGTCCTGGTAATACATTTTCAGTCATCTTTCATACACTTTTAAAATGGCAATAAACTGCAGTGTGAAAATCAACATAAACTCAAGGCTGAATTTGGAAATTTTTTTTTAAATTAACGAATCCAGAAGTAGTGATAACTGAAATGAAAAAAAAAATTTGATCTGCAAACAAGAGAACACATAAACAAAAAGTACTACCAGTTTGAGGTTTGATACTGTTGATACTCCTCTGTTTAATGATCCAGAAAGCCTTTTTGATATGCAGCTTACCTTCTCCAATGATCATTTGCATTTTCCATTCATTGTTTCCATCATAAACAACCAACATGTTTCAAGTCTTTACATTTGTCATTAATTTTTAATCAGACTCTACCCTCCTCCAAGTTTAGGACTGTCATATTCAGCCAGAGGACTGCAGAAATCTGAGTCTGACCAATGTTTACCCTGTCATTCATTCTCAGTCTAATGGATTAAGAATATGAATATGGAATAAGGGTATGAATGGACTAAGGATATGTATCATTTCTTGACCCACCAATTCACATTCCGCCAATTTTGCCCTGTAGAAATATTTATTGTTCCATTTGTAAAGCACTATCTTGTGTGATTTATTCTGTTTCCTCCTTGAGACTACAGTCATTTTGATGGAAGGGATCGTATTTTATCTGTGTGAACCAGCATCTAACACCATTTCAGAGTAGATAAATGATTGAATTAAAGAATAAATGAATGAGGCTAGATAAATCAGACACAAGTGAAATGTAGAAAATTCACATAGAAGTGGGCATAGAGTGACAAGACCTCAAAAAACCACCTGTAAGATTAATTGTAATTAGTGAGGGTGGAATGATAAGAAAATAAAGAATAAATGTTAGGTATTATTTTTCTTTGTTGAACACTTTTGCAAAGGATGTGTTTTTTTCTGTTTGCCATATTCTATTCTGAAGATTTCTTTCTTTAATCATTTAACACAAGCCTACTGATTGCTCATTAATGTATCTGATTTCTAAATGTGCAATTCTCCATCCAATGATAAAGGAAATTTGTTTACGTGTTAGGAGGAATGGCTAAAAGAAAGACAAAAGGTGCCATTTTCTACCTTCAGCTGCATCATTACCTCACATTGTGAGTGGCACACAATATTAAATTCCTCTTGCCTCAGCCAGCTCTGATGTAAGATTGGGTAGAAATCTGTGACTGATGGTCCACATGAGTGGTTTGATTAAAGATGTCCAGGCAAATTTAGACTGAATTTAAAGTGCCTTCTAAGACTGAAATTAACTCAGACTAAACATTTCATTAAGTTGTTGAAACTATCATTACCATAAATTAATCTATTTCTTTTTAAAGTTCCATGATATTTTAATAGGATAAAGCAAATTTGTAGTAGGTAATTTGTTTCCAAGAAAGATGCTGTGTCTCCATTTTTCTCTAGGAAGACTTAGATCTCATGGATTTAAATATCCTTGCAAATCTATTTACACTTGCAAGCTTTCACTGGGTTCCCCTGTGATTAGTTTTTTCTCCTACCCCTTTGTTACTGACCAGGGTTCTTGGCCTTCCCCAGGCAATTGAAATTGACCAGGGGCCAGAAAAGAAATTCAAGCAAAGCTTTATTGGAGCCTCTGCTGCAGCAGGGGGGAGTGAGAACAAACAACAGGTTTCCTTGCTTTCTCACTCCCTGAGGGGGAACAAGCTTGTTCCTTATATGGGGTGACAGTAGGGGTGTGTCCAGGGGTCAGGCCGGAGCGGTGGCTTAGGTGTTTTGGCCACCCCTCTGGAGGTGTTGTGTACAGGGGGCATGCTTAGTACCCTGTTTTTGCTCCAGGCTCTTTAAAAGTGGCAGTTGGGTTTTTTGGTCTCTTTTGGGTCCAGAATCTGTCCCAACTGAGCATACACACAGTTACCTTTAGTTTCATACAGTTATCATACAGTTTCTTTGTATTTTGTTGCTCGAGGAGAGGTGTGTCCAGGTGCAATCACTGCAGCACTGCAGCAGAGGGTCGCAGGTCCCAGCCTGTCTCACCTTCCCTCCTCTTCCTCCTCCTCTTCTTCCTGTCAAGATCATTGTGTCTTCATCTAGAGTGGTTTAATGGGTTTAATAAGTTGCCAATTAAGAAAAAGGTCCCCATGTGGCACTTTTACTAATGTGGACGTTAAGGTCCAAGGTGGGCGGAAAGGCTTAGAACATTGCTGTGAATTAGTAGTTAGGAAAGAGAAAAAAAATTGAACAACTTAAATATTTTATTGCTTTCAAAATATTAATAAGGTAATGATGGTTTAGATTAGAGTAAGGGAAAATTTTAAATTTTGAATTTTTGTATGAAGCATATTGTCTCCATCTAACTGACCTTAGAAGAATAGCATGAAGACACATTCTGGTTATTAAAGTGTTTTGAAAGCATAAAATGACATATAATGAAATAGACCAAGAAGACACAGGCAAAAGTAGTTCATTTCATAAATTTATCAATACAAAGAGAACAATGCAAGGTCATATGTATCTGTTTTATTGAAAAACTAAGAAAGGGTTTAATTTCAGCAAGTCTACATTTGGATAAACTTTCATACTTAGGTACATCATTTCAGGTGGAAATGTGAATCTATTTTAGAAAGTTGTGGTTATGAAGAATTCACAATTCACTGCATTCATCAAAGTGAATTTAAAAATACTTGCATGTTTAGAATTAAACTTTGATAACATCTTAGTATTTGAAAAGTTTACTTGAACTTTATCTGGTTTTTTTGCTGATCACATTGAAAGACACAAAGCTATTAAATAACGTTAATGTTAAATGAGGTTTTTGTTCTAATTGGATTTGTTATTATGCAGACTGTCTGAATTACTTTTTAGCTTGCATTCCTCAGCCTTATGCATCAGTGTATTTCGTGACACAGATGGATAGCCATCCTTATAAATTTAACCCACATATGAATTTTAATGAAATTTTATGTCTAGACTGATATAAATGTAGTGAAGTGCAGCACTTATTTTATGGTCTAGGCCCCATGAAAGGATTATGTAAGCCTTTGGTCCTTTAAAATACTCTAATGTGATTTAGAGACTATCAAGCAGTGGTACAATAGTTTAAGGAATGACTGACAGAACACCAGAAATTTGGCTCAACATTCTACTCTCAGACCAGGAGCTAATGAGGTCAAAATTGGTAAGATGTGAAGTAAAATAGTTAATCCAGCAAAAATGTTCACTTAACTTTATAACTTTCCCATTTGACTGACAGACATTTCACATGTTATTTGGAGAATTAAGATAAACTTAAGTTTATCTTCAATAGGAAATATTTTAGAAACTTAAATTTTTCTAACTCCTAAATAAATCCTCGTAGACCACTCAGTATCCACTTATTCTCAGTAGCCTACTGTATTGTTTAGAAATAAGTAACTTTTGGGGGATAAGCAGTCAGATTCTGTGTTAGTTGAATATACAGCAGTCTCTACAGCTGACCACAACTTCCATCTTGAAGCTCCTAGCTCTCAGCTTGTAAAAACATACCAAGTTTTCTTCCTACTTAATCGGTCTCTCCTCCTTTCTCAGATATTCCTCTTCTAACCACACTTTAGTAGCATAAGGGTGCCCTTGCCCTCTCCACTCTGTTCCCCCATTCAGCAAGCAGCAAAATTAATCAGCCTATACATAATCTGGAACTCTTCACTTCACTTAAAATCAGTAACTGCCAGTGTACTTAAAATAGCACTCATATTTCTTACCAAGGTGTTGGAGAGTCCAGTATGGGTCCTAATTTTCTCTCTAACCACATCTCATACTCTTCTAGAGACCACTGAGATTCAACAACCTCTGTTTTCTTTTTGTAGATGCATGCCATTTCCAATAATGGAAGTTACCTCACCAAGAGCACCTGCTCCTGGCCACCTCTCTGGCCACTCACCTACCTCATATACAAACTCTTTTTTCAATCTCTGAAAAGGCACTCACTCCATAGTAATCCTATGGAAATTAGGTCCCCTTACACTTTTATTGTTTTGATATATTTTGTCAAATTGTTACTTTTAAAAATGTATTGTAAAATGTACTTATATAGTTATTACTTACCAATTCCTTCACTGGAATGTAGGCTTCATGTTTTCTGATGCTTTGCCCAGTATTGACAAGTTATATATGTATATCTGATAAATGCTTGCTAAATGATTGAAGGATTGGTTTGCTATAATTTTGGCTTTTTTTAAGTGACTCCATTTTTTCCAGCTTTATTGAGGTATAATTGGCAATAAAAATTATATATATTTAGGCTGTAGAATGTGATAACTTAATATATGCATACATTGTGAAACGATTACTGCAATCAAGTTACTTAACACATCCATCACTTCACAGTCCTTTTATTGTGTGTGTGGTGAGAGCGCTTAAAGTCTACTCTTTTAGCAAATTTCGTAGAGACAATACAATAATATTAACTATAGTCACCATGCTGTACATTAGATCCCCAGAATTTATTCAACTTATAACTGAAAGCTTGTACCCTTTGACCAATATCTCCCCATTTTCTGTACCCCCCCAGACTTCGGCAACCACAGTTCTACTCTCTGATTGTATGAATTTATCTTTTAAATTTTCACATAAAAGTGAGATCATGCAGTATTTGTTTTTCTGTGTCTGGTTTATTTTGGTTAAAATAATGTATTCTAGTTTAATTCATGTTGCAAATGAAAGGATTTCCTTCTTTCTATGGCTGAATAATATTCCTCTATGTTTGTGTATGTGTCTGTGTGTTACATTTTTTTTAATCCATTCATCCGTGGATGGGCACTTAGGTTCTTTCCATATCTTGCCTATTATGAATAGTGCTGCAGTGAACGTAGTATGGGAATCTCTTCAACATCCTGACTTTATTTCCTTTGGATATATACTCAGAAGTGGGATTGCCTATTTTTAATTTCTTGAGGAACCTCCATACTGTCTTACATAATGGCTGTAACCAATTTACTTTCCCACCACTAGTGTATAAAGGTTCCCTTTTCTCCATACCTTCACCAACAGTTGTTATCTCTTGTCTTTTTGATAATAGCCATCCTAGCAGATGTGATGATATTCTATTCTGGTTTTAATTTGCATTTACCTGATGTTAGTAATATTAAGCACCTTTTCATATATTTGTTGGACATTTGGATTTCTTATTTGGGAAAATGTCTATTCAGGTCTTTTGCCCAATTTTAATTAGGTTATTTGGTTTTTCCTTGTATTTTTTGGATATTAACCCTGTCTAGACACAGGTATCCTTTGCTTTTTGAAACTTCGCTTTACCCACTTCACTTTTACAAAGATCTACGTAGTACCTGTTTTCATTAACCAAAAGAAATCCAAAGAGGATTTTCACTTTTATGAAAAAAGGTAATTGCTTCTTCACTTTATACCATTTCAGCTTATGAAAGGTTTGATAGGAACACTCTACTTTTGGGTAACGGAGGAAGCCTGTATATCATTTGCAGATATGTCTCTCATTCTATAGGCTGCACTTTCATTTTGTTCACTGTTTCTTCTGCTGTGCAGAAGCTTTTTAGTGTCATGTGTTCCACTTGTTGATTTTTGCTATTATTGCCTGGGCTTCTGGTATATATATAAAAAATTATAGCCAAGACCAATGTCAATGAACTTTACAAAGAAATATGAATTGTAAAAACTCTAGCTAAGATTTAAATGCATAAGAGTAATATCTAATATTTCATTAAATGAGAATTATTTCATCAGTGCAGTTTATAGATAATATTATTCAAAGCTCTAAAAGAAAAAAATTTTAACTTAACATTAATAATGCCTATTAAAATTTTAAACATCTTCAGTAGGGTAACAGTAGGTATTGGGAAACTGAAATTTGAAGTTTTTCTATTACAGAGTTTAAAAATCTGGTTTTAATACACATCTTAGGGAGAGAATTAGTTTTTGTGCTAACCTCTTTATCACACCATCATTTTTTCCCATTAATTTCAATGCTTATAATCCTAATTCTGTATTGATTCACAAAGTAATTTTCCTTTTTCTTTCTGAGTAATAATGTTCCTGTAGTTTTCCTTTTGTCTCACTGGAAACTGTTATCATCTCTATTTTATGCATTTCCAATTAAACGTTCATCTTGATCCGGTGTTCTCAAGCATTTTTTTTTCTAGTATTATATCCTGAGGCCACTTCAAAATGCTTCTAGGCCAACTTCATAGTTAAATGAGAAAAGAGCAAATTTGTAGACCAGAATTAGAGATACCTCTATTATTTCCACTTTACTACCCTTTCAGTCTTTCTCTCTTTTAGATCTAACAGCAGGCTAGAGGTACTCAAATTGATATTCCACTGAAAATAATAACATATTCACAAGAACCATTACATTCACCTTTAGTGAAACAGAACTGTGCTATTGCGTATGATTCAGAAAAATTAAGTCTTCCTGCTTGGCCTCATTCTCTCATGATCTGTCCATTCATCTGCTCTTTGGGGTTCGTGCAAAGGTCTTTTCTTTACCTACCTACAGGGTGTATCTGTTTACAAGTCCTCTGATCAGAATGTTTTTGTAGCCTGATTTTAGTTGATATTTTTAAGTTGAGTTTTGACAAGATAATATATTTCAGGAAAAAACTGTAACAAAAATATGATGGCTATAATTACTGATTCTTATCATCAAGATGTGCTCTTATAGCACATAGAAAGATGGGGCTCTGTGGTTAAACAGAAACACTACTGAACCCTTTTACCAAGGTATGCATAATGGTATCACACAGGACATCATAGAAGCCAAAGTCTGTTCAGTGGAAGAAGATGTTCTCAGCTCATATCCCAAGCAGGAAGTTGATCCTCTAATGAAGGAGACAGCGAGATGCTTTTCCCTCCAGTTTTACAGTGTGAAATGTCACAGAGGAGCAGAGGACTAATTTTCATAGCACAGTGTTCTTCGGTTTAAGAGCAGAATTGCCACAAAGGATAAACATAGAAGCCCTTTAGAGAGCAGCAAGTCATTAGCACAGGCACTGAGCAGAGGTGATATTAGAGCTAACCTCCCCAGCAGTTGAAGAAAATTGTGTACTTCATATTAACTTGAGCAAATTCAGATGTAGAGTTTGAGTTCTACAAATAGTAATATGTTCCTAGATATAAGAGAGGAACATAGGATAGGAGCAAGTAAATATGACAAGGTCAGCCTTAGCAGAGTAAGACAAGGATGAGAAGAATCACTCTGAGTTCCAGGAAAATCCATAGTCTATCTCTAGTACCTAATACAGAGGCTGGTGCAAAGGAGATATTCAATAAATATTTGTTGTATAGAATAGTCTAGAAAATACATTATAAGTTACACTGGATTTTCTTCCATTTTAATGAGAAAATTAGAAATTTAAAATGTTCATGTTCAGTATTTCTTTATGGACATAATATGATTACACTATCTGAGCAGTATAATGTACTTAACATTTATAGCATAGGGACAGTTCTTTTTTTTTTTTTAAGTTTTGGATTTTATTTTTTTATACAGCAGGTTCTTATTAGTCATCCGTTTTATACACATCAGTGTATACATGTCAATCCCAATCGCCCAATTCATCCCACTACCACCCCCAACCCCCTGCCGCTTTCCCCCCTTGGTGTCCATACGTTTGTTTCCTACATCTGTGTCTCAATTCCTGCCCTGCAAACTGGTTCATCTGTACCATTTTTCTAGGTTCCACATATATGCGTTAATATACGATGTTTGTTTTTCTCTTTCTGACTTACGTCACTCTGTATGACAGTCTCTAGATTCATCCATGTCTCTACAAATGACCCAATTTCGTTCCTTTTTATGGCTGAGTAATATTCCATTGTATATATGTACCATATCTTCTTTATCCATTCATCGGTCGATGGGCATTTAGGTTGCTTCCATGACCTGGCTATTGTAAATAGTGCTGCAATGAACATAGGGGTGCATGTGTCTTTTTGAATTATGGTTTTCTCTGGGTATATGCCCAGTAGTGGGATTGCTGGATCATATGGTAATTCTATTTTTCGGTTTTTAAGGAACCTCCATACTGTTCTCCGTAGTGGCTGTATCAAGTTACATTCCCACCAACAGGGCAAGAGGGTTCCCTTTTCTCCACACCCTCTCCAGCATTTGTTGTTTGTAGATTTTCTGATGGTGCCCATTCTAACTGGTGTGAGGTGATACCTCATTGTAGTTTTGATTTGCATTTCCTAATAATTAGTGATGTTAAGCAGCTTTTCATGTGCTTCTTGGCCATCCGTATGTCTTCTTTGGAGAAATGTCTATTTAGGTCTTCTGCCCATTTTTGGATTGGGTTGTTTGTTTTTTTAATATTGCACTGCATGAGCTGTTTATATAATTTGGAGATTAATCCTTTGTCCGTTGATTCATTTGCAAATATTTTCTCCCATTCTGAGGGTTGTCTTTTCGTCTTGTTTATGGTTTCCTTTGCTGTGCAAAAGCTTTTAACTTTCATTAGGTCCCATTTGTTTATTTTTGTTTTTATTTCCATTTCTCTAGGAAGTGGATCAAAAAAGATCTTGCTGTGATTTATGTCACAGAGGGTTCTTCCTATGTTTTCCTCTAAGAGTTTTATAGTGTGAGGTCTTACATTTAGGTCTCTAATCCATTTTGAGTTAATTTTGTGTATGGTGTTAGGGGGTGTTCTAATTTCATTCTTTTACATGTAGCTGTCCAGTTTTCCCAGAATCACTTATTGAAGAGACTGTCTTTTCTCCATTGTATATCCTCACCTCCTTTGTCATAGATTAGTTGATCATAGGTGCCTGGGTTTATCTCTGGGCTTTCTATCTTGTTCCTTTGATCTATATTTCTGTTTTTGTGCCAGTACCATATTGTCTTGATTACCGTAGCTTTGTAGTATAGTCTGAAGTCAGGGAGTCTGATTCCTCCAGCTACACTTTTTTCCCTCAAGACTGCTTTGGCTATTCAGGGTCTTTTGTGTCTCCATACAAATTTTAAGATTTTTTGTTCTAGTTCTGTAAAAAATGCCATTGGTAATTTGATAGGGATTGCATTGAATCTGTAGATTGCTTTGGATAGTATAGTCATTTTCACAATATTGATTCTTCCAATCCAAGAAAATGGTATATCTCTCCATCTGTTGGTATCAGCTTTAATTTCTTTTGTCACTCATAGTTTTCTGCATACAGGTCTTTTGTCTCCCTAGGTAGGTTTATTCCTAGGTATTTTATTCTTTTTGTTGTAATGGTAACTAGGAGTGTTCCCTTAATTTCTCTTTCAGGTTTTTCGTCATTAGTGTATAGGAATGCAAGAGATTTCTGTGCATTAATTTTGTATCCTGCAACTTTACTAAATTCATTGATTAGCTCTAGTAGTTTTCTGGTGGCATCTTTAGGATTCTCTATGTATAGTATGTCATCTGCAAACAGTAACAGTTTTACTTCTTCTTTTCCAATTTGTATTCCTTTTATTTAATTTTCTTCTCTGATTGCCATGGTTAGGACTTCCAAAACTGTGTAGAATAATAGTGGTGAGAGTGGACATCCTTGTCTTGTTCCTGATCTTAGAGGAAATGCTTTCAGTTTTTCACCATTGAGAATGATGTTTGCTGTGGTTTTGTCGTATATGGCCTTTATTATGTTGAGGTAGGTTCCCTCTATGCCCACTTTCTGAAGAGTTTTTTATCATAAATGGGTGTTGAATTTTGTCAAAAGCTTTTTCTGCATCTATTGAGATGATCATATGGTTTTTATTCTTCAATTTGTTAATATGGTGTATCACATTGATTGATTTCCATATATTGAAGAATCCTTGCATCCCTGGGATAAATCCCACCGGATCATGGTGTATGATCCTTTTAATGTGTTGTTGGATACTGTTTGCTAGTACTTTGTTGAGGATTTATACATCTATATTCATCAGTGATATTGGTCTGTAATTTTCTTTTTTTGTAGTATCTTTGTCTGGTTTTGGTATCATGGTGATGGTGGCCTCATAGAATGAGTTTGGGAGTGTTCCTTCCTCCACAATGTTTTGGAAGAGTTTGAGAAGGATGGGTGTTAGCTCTTCTCTAAATGTGTGATAGAATTCACCTGTGAAGCCATCTGGTCCTGGACTTTTGTTTGTTGGAAGATTTTTAATCACAGTTTCAATTTCATTACTTGTGATCGGTCTGTTCATGTTTTCTATTTCTTCCTGGTTCAGTCTTGGAAGATGATACCTTTCTAAGAATTTGTCCATTTCTTCCAGGTTGTCCATTTTTTTGGCATACAGTTGCTTGTAGTAGTCTCTTAGGATGCTTTGTATTTCTGCCGTGTCTGTTGTAACTTCTCCTTTTTCATTTCTAATTTTATTGATTTGAGTCTTCTCCCTCTTTTTCTTGATGAATCTGGCTAATGGTTTATCAATTTTGTTTATCTTCTCAAAGAACCAGCTTTTAGTTTTATTGATATTTGCTATTGTTTTCTGTTTCTATTTCATTTATTTCTGCTCTGATCTTTATGATTTCTTTCGTTCTGCTAACTTCGGGTTTTGTTTGTTCTTCTTTCTCTAGTTCCTTTAGGTGTAAGGTTAGATTGTTTGTTTGAGATTTCTCTTGTTTCTTGAGGTAGGCTTGTATAGCTATAAACTTCCCTCTTAGAACTGCTTTTGCTGCATCCCATAGGTTTTGGATCGTCGTGTTTTCATTGTCATTTGTCTCTAGGTATTTTTTCATTTCGTCTTTGATTTCTTCAGTGATCACTTGGTTATTTAGTAACATATTGTTTAGCCTCCATATGTTTGTGTTTTTTATGTTTTTTTCCCTGTAATTCAGTTCTAATCTCATAATGTTGTGGTCAGATAAGATGCTTGATATGATTTCAATTTTCTTAAATTATTGAGGCTGATTTGTGACCCAAGATTTGATCTATCCTGTAGAATGTTCCATGCACACTTGAGAAGAAAGTGTAATCTGCTCTTTTTGGATGGAATGTTCTATAAATATCAATTAAATCTATCTGGTCTATGGGAAAGTTCATTCTTTTTTTTTTTTTTTTTTTTTTTTTTTGCGGTACGCGGGCCTCTCCCTGTTGTGGCCTCTCCCGTTGCAGAGCACAGGCTCTGGACGCGCAGGCTCAGCAGCCATGGCTCACAGGCCTAGCCGCTCTGTGGCATGTGGGATCTTCCCAGACCAGGGCACGAACCCGTGTCCCCTGCATCAGCAGGCGGACTCTCAACCACTGTGCCACCAGGGAAGCCCGGGACAGTTCATTCTTAACTTAACCTGTTGTTTCTTGACTTAGAGAAAACATCCAGACGTATTTATATATAGATATCTGAGCTTGGTATCTATATATAACTATGTCGAAAGTCAAGATTTTGGTTACCAGAATTAATAAAATATAGTAAGCCAAATATTATGTAGGGCACTACCTTAGCCAAGCTGATTTCATTTAGAAAAGGTGTATCTAACATGGAGTGATCTACTAGAGGAGAATCATCTCATCCAATTTAGGAGAAAATATCTCTCATTATGATATATTCAGTATGAACTAAAATTGAAAACATTAAAATAATACGCTGTGGGAAAAGCTTATTACAAGCTATACTTAAGTTCTAACTTTTATTTCATTAGTGTTTCAGTTTCCTTCAAAGGCTTATCTGAATCTGAAACATGCGAATATTTTATTTAGGGTTTTGCTTTAGGAAAGTTACATGGCTTCTTTTATTATTTTTACTGGAATAGACTTCAGAAGACCTTATAACATAAATTTTTAAAGCCATCTTTGGCTTTTTGAGATTTCTTTGTAAAGGGCAGTGCTCATTTTATGCTGTAAAATAGGGCTGAGAAAAGTTCTCACTCCACTAAAAGTGCTGCTTTTGGAGAATGCCTTGGGAGGGATTTTAACATTAATACTGTACCCATCATCTATCCATATATTATATACCTTCTGTAAGGAGAACCTATATAGATTTAGAACCATATGACTCTGGAGTCAGGGAACCATAGAGAGTGGGTATCCTGGAGTGGTTATAGAGAGCAGTGTGAGCAGAGACAGAGCTGAACACTGTAGCTGATAACTGTAGATAACTAATAAGAATCTACTGAATAGCACAGGAAACTCT
The DNA here is from genome assembly GCF_011762595.2 of Tursiops truncatus. NCBI lineage: Eukaryota > Metazoa > Chordata > Mammalia > Artiodactyla > Delphinidae > Tursiops > Tursiops truncatus. The sequence continues at coordinate 74,569,663 of NC_047042.1, read as the reverse complement.
ATTCAGTACTCTGTAATGACCTGTATGGGAATAGAATCTAAAACAGAGTGGGTATACATGTATGTATAACTGACTCACTTTGCTGTTTAGCAGAAACTAACACAACATTGTAAATCAACTATACTCCAATTAAAAATTAATAAAATACAAATAAAAAATAAAATAATAATAGCAAGTATTGGCAAGGTTGTGGAGAAATTGGAACCTTTGTACGCTGTAGGTGGGAATTTAAAATGGTGCAGCTACTATAGGAAACAGTATGGCATTTCCTGAAAAAGTTAAAAATAGAATTACGTGAAACAGCAGTGCCACTTCTGGGTATATATACAAATTAATTGAAAACAGGGTTTCGAATTTGTACACCCACATTCATAGTAGCATTATTGACAATAGCCAAAAGATGGAAGAATCCGGAGTATAAAGCAGAATCCCAAATTCTGAAATATATTATTTAAATTTCAAAGGAAATTATGCTGGCCACGTATATAATCATGCATAGGCTCTAAGAAGGGTTGAGTGCCCTGAAAGTTGCCCTTTATTATTGAATAAAGCTTATTGGAGCAGAAGTCATTTCAGATAGTACAGTTGCCTGTGGTATTTCAAAGAAAATGATTTTTTAGTCATTATAAAGCAGTATCATATGATAAATACTATTCTCTCTCCTTTTCCTGCTCTCCAAATTTTCCTGAAACATGAGAGTATATGTGTTTATTAGCACAATACAGCATCTTACAAAGGAGGAAGAAAAGATACATCCTTTAAATTGTGTATAATTTGCTATAAAAATTAACGTTTAATGAATAATTAATTTCTGGCCACAGCTGAATTATATTATTTACCAAAAAATAAGCTTTATTCTGTATGCATCCTTTCAAAATGCTTAGTTAAACAGAATACGTCAAATGCATTATATTTTACATCCAGTGGGAAAGGAACCTCACATTTGTCATTTATATCATCAGTAATCAAAATGGATTTAATTTTCAAAGCCAATTGTGGAAAAATGTGTGTGGCATTGGAACTTGACAGTGGAGAAATATCTTAGCTACAGAATTACACGAGTTGTCCTACGCGGGATGTATTTCCAGCTAATGTTTGTAGAGCCAGAGCGTCCCTCTCAAAAGAAGTAGACAAAATGCTGCAATTTATTTTTCTGGAAAATGATCCTTAACATAACAACTGTCAATAATCTATTTATATTGGAACCATTGTTATGCTCTTAAAAACAAAAGAAACACTGTGAAAGATGAGACGTCATTAGGCTAAAGAGGCATCACCACGGCACAACTACACTTTAGTTCTTCTTCTAACAAAAGTTTCTTGAATGCCCACAGTATGTCAGGCCCTGTTTTATGTTGTGGAGATATAAACATGAGAAAAGAAAACATAAAGTGGATGCAGGGTGGAGAACTATATGCTTAGTAACTGGTAAGACTGCTGAGGTGCTATCTGAACGGAGATTTATTTGAAGTAAGTGATATAGGGAGCCATTGGACACTTGTAGGGGTGTGTTCCAGACAGAGAGAATAGCCAATGCAAAAACGCTGAGGTAGAGGTGTGCTTGTTATGTTTGAGGAATAGTAAGGGAGCTAGTAGCACTAGAGCACCATGAAGCCATGGAATATTTTGAGAAGAGCTGTGAAATAACATGAATTACATTGTAACAAGATTATTATCGTTTTTGTCTTTATAAGAGATTGTATGGGCTAAAGGCAGAAGGGAGAGAAACAAGAGATTTTTGTAATAGTCTCCTATCTAGCACAAAATGGTGACTTGGATTAGTGTGTTAGGTGAGAAGTGGTTAAATTCAGTTGTTCACCGAAGGTAAAGTCAACAGGTTTTGCTAATACATTAGATGGACATTGTGAGAAAAAGAGAGGAGGCAAGGTTTGGCCTGAGAAAGTGGAAGATGAGTTGCCAATTATTGAGATGAGGAAGATAGGAGAGGAGAAGATTTGGGGAGGAAAACCTGGAAACTGGCTTTGGACATAATATATTTGTGATGTAGTATTAGATCTAATCAAGATGATGAGTAGGCAGTTGCATATACAATTCTAGATTTCAGGGAAAATAGTGGTTCTACCTGGAGATATGCATTTTGTAGCTATCAACATGTAGATGGTATTTAAATTATGAGACTGAATGATATCACCTAGTAAATTGGCATAAATAGGGAAAACATCTAAAACTTGAACCCTGGGATCATTCTGACATTTAGAGATTAGGAAAGTGAGGTGGCAATAGGCAATAAAGTGGAAAGAAAACTACAGAGAGAGTTTTATTCTCTGGGCTGCCTGGTACAGTTGGGCAAGTCGAGTCTAGTTAAAGGATGCCTACTTAGAGGGCAAGTGGCAAGTTGAGGCTAAAACCTAACATATGTCCTACCTGCCAAGCCATAAGCTCTTGATCAGGGGTGCATCTGCCTTAGGAAAGGGTGTGTTAGTAATTCAAACATAATTGTCTTATAAGCTAGCAGAAGACCTAGCTGTCACTAAAGTTAAGTGAAGAAAGTATATCAAGACAGAGAGATTTACCACCACTGTCACATGTTGTGTATTGTTATATAAGGTGATGTTTAGCAATTGGATACATGTAGGCCAATCATGGAAGCCTGATTTGGGAAAATGAGAAAATTAAAGAAGAGGAAATGCAGAAAATTAATAATGCAAATCTTTGGGAAATTTATTTATTTATTTATTTTGGTACTTAAAGGAGATCAGAGAAAATGACTCTATGCCTGGAGGCAGATATAGAGAAGAACAGATTAAAATTATGTACACTAATGGGCAAGAAAAATATGACATAAAGTAAAAAGATAGGAGGACAATTACTGTCCTTTAGCGCTCAAGAGGGGGTGGGTCCTGTACAAAATTGGAGCAGAGTCAGCTTTAGAAACAAAGTTGAACATGACATTTATAGCATAAGGAAGGCTGAACTTATGGCTTCAGTTTTGCCGAGAGGATAGTGGATATCATTTTGAGAGCCTGTGGAAATTATCTTCTGAATGCTTTTCTCAAAGAAGTAGAAAGCATGAGTCATAAGCCTAGTGATAGGTTTTAGGATTTTATAGAGTTTTGATTAGAGGGTAAAAGTTGTAAAAATATTTTCCTAGGGAAGTGAATGCAATAGGTATATTTATGAACCTATATAAAGTTACTGGCTGTAAATATAAAATGGTACCTATGCATGGTTTATATCCTCTCCAAAGATATATTCATCTGCCTTGATTCAGATAGAGTAGGATTGGAATTTAGACAGGTGAATATAATAGGGGGTGTCTGCAGCAGAGTGAGTATAATGATGGACCATTGTATTTAAGCAGCTGTGTGAAGGAAAAAGTGGGTATGCGTTGGAGGAGGGACAATGAAAAGATTGAAGGTCTCAGTGGAGTCAGTGGCTTTTTGGAGTTGAGGTATTAGAAGGAGTAACAGTTGAAATTTAGTTGGTAGTAGACAGAGACCTGAATGTTAGGAATTGAGATTGCCTTAGGGGTGCAGTTCTCAGAAATTTTAATTCTGGGTTCATTGACTTTGAAGTCGCTGTGGAATACACATGTGGACAGCAGAGGCAAGCAATCTGGCAGGAGATAGAGACTTGTGTCAATGTTTAGATGGGCAATGGAGCTATGGGAATAAATGATACTGAGATCACATTAAGGAACACAACTTCAAGGAACACCCTCATCTTGAGATTTCTTTAGCAGAACACTGGTTGTACCTAAAATGTGTATTTGGGATTTATGAAGAAACTGGTACAGAGTTATGAAAGCCAAGTTTTGCCAAATGCTTCTACATGAAAAATGAGGAGAGAAAATTGTCCATTAGATTAAGATACAAGGAGGTTTTGGGGAGACAGTGAAGTAGTTGGGGAAAAAATTACTTTGGAGTAGTTTGGGAAGTTAAAGGGAGGTAGAAAATAAGAGACAGTGAATACAAAGAACTCAAAAAATTTGGTTGTTAAAGGATGGAGATAGATGGCAAGGGAATTGGCATGAGTTGGGGCAGGGATTTTCTCTGCAGATTAAAAAAGTTGAACATTTAAAATACTGAAATGATATAATAGGTAAGAGAGGATCAGAAAAAGAAGGGAGCTAATAAGGAGAGAAAAGTCCACAAGAATCACATAGCTAACATTCCACATGGCTGAGAGGAATTTGAGTGCAGTCCTCTTGAATCTGTGCTCTCAACCACATGACCTCAGGCAGTAGAGACTATTAAAGCATTTAATGCAGAGAATTCACATGTTACCTTAAAAATATCAATTGAGTAAATGAGAATTTAAAATCAAATGAGAAACTTTCAGAGAAACTTAAAAACAACAATTTGTTTTCTGGTTGTTAAATTAATTAACCAAATGCACACCAACAAATACTAACAGGCATGGACATTGCTCAAGGTAATATACTTTTGTTTTATGTCTTCACAAGCAATAATTTGTATTTATTACTAAGGGGAAAAAATCATAAATCATAGATCCTGGAGCTTTTGTCAGAATGATATGTGTATTATCCCTGTCTTCCTAAAGCTTAACACAAGTTTTATTCTAGCATGCACAGCTGCTAAATCATTATTCTCTGCATGAGTAATTGTTGCAGATGTTCATAATGTGATTAATGGGGAACAGCTATATTTATCACGGTTTCAGTGAGGCCACTACACAGGTACAATTACTCTTAAGACAAAGGGCACTGTGTTGTGATACTAGAATATGGGGCTTCTGGTTGACTGCCATTGTTTAATACTAGAGATTAGCAGCGTTCTTTCCTAATCCTGCTCTCTCCCACCCACTGACATAATCCTACCCTCATTACACACATGAGAGAGATTTTATAGGAGGGATATTTTCACATTACCTGTATACATACCAAGTAATACATAAAGTTTACTGTTAATCTCAAATTCAACAGCACCAACAAATGTGATCACCAACAGGTGATTCTTTGGGGGCCTATTCCTTGACCCATTTGTTGACTAAATCCTGTTTGCTTATTACATTTATTTTTTAATTGATTAACTAAGGAATAAACCTTTAGAAAAAGATTGAACAGGTAAATAAACTGGGTCAAGAAGGCAGCATAAAGTGTTCAACAGAGCAGATTGTTTTTTATTTTGTCAATTTGTTTAATTTGAATACAGTTCTGACTCTTACTAGTTGTGAGGTGACCAGTTATCCCAGTTTCCCTGTCACTGAGGGTTTTTCTGGGATACAGGACTTTCAGATTTAAAACTGGGACATTCCTGGGAAAATTAGGGTAAACTGATCACCCTACAGCTGGTGAGTTGCCCTAAAGCTGAGTTCTTTACCTTTGTGTACTTCTTAAATTTTCTCATGTATAAAATAAAGTTGGTAAAAGTGTCCATCACATTATCTGTCATATAGCATGTGCATAATAGGTGATAGTTCCTTTTCTATTCCTTCCTCAAATTTCAAACTATGTTATTTCCTCAAGAGTGAAGAGCAGGTATTTTTCTTCTTTGAATAATTCCTCATTGTATACAGTGTGTTGATGTATTGGCCAGAATAATACTTGGAACCAATACACCTGGTAGATGCTTGATAAAAACCTAATGAACAAATGAAATCCTAAGTTTGATTGTGAGATATCTAACAAGGGCACTGTCTTATTATTATAATAAATAAAGAAAAGGAAAATGATTTCTCACTGCTTTTTTTTCTTCACCAATGTTGTGGCTTTCTATAAGTCTGTGTTCCTAACATTTTTTCATTATCATCCTTCTAAAAAGAAAACTTAAAATAAATTTCTCCCTAATGATAAAAATTAAACGCTGGAGAGGGTGTGGAAAAAAAGGAACGCTCCTGCCCTGTTGGTGGGAATGTAAATTGATACAACCACTATGGAGAACAGTACGGCGGTTCCTTAAAAAACTAAAAATAGAACTACCATACGACCCAGCAATCCCACTACTGGGCATATATCCTGAGAAAACCATAATTCAAAAAGAGACATGTACCACAGTGTTTATTGCAGCTCTACTTACAATAGCCAGGATGTGGAAGCAACCTAAGTGTCCATCGACAGATGAATATATAAAGAAGATGTGGCACATATATACAATGGAATATTACTCAACCATAAAAAGAAACGAAATTGAGTTATTTGTAGTGAGGTGGATGGACCTAGAGTCTGTCATACAGAGTGAAGTAAGTCAGAAAGAGAAAAACAAATACTGTATGCTAACACAAAAATATGGAATCTAAAAAAAAAAAAAAAAAAGGTTTCTGAAGAACCTGGGAGCAGGACAGGAATAAAGATGCAAACGTAGAGAATGGACTTGAGGACGCGGGGAGTGGGAAGGGTAAGCTGGTACAAAGTGAGAGAGTGGCATGGACTTATATATACTACCAAATGTAAAATAGATATCTAGTGGGAAGCAGCCGCAAAGCACAGGGAGATCAGCTCGGTGCTTTGTGACTACCTAGAGGGGTAGGATAAGGAGAGTGGGAGGGATGCAAGAGGGAGGAGATATGGGGATATATGTATATGTATAGCTGATTCACTTTGTTATAATGCAGAAACTAACACACCATTGTAAAGCAATTATACTCCAATAAAGATGTTAAAATAAATAAATAATGACTATGCAACTCTTCCAAAAAAAAAAAATAAATACTAAGGAATAAGATTTTTTTTCACATAGGGTTGAGCAACAAACTATTGTATTACCTAAGTTTTTTGCTCCTTTCCACAAAAACTAGTTTTGCCCCTTGGGAACAGTATGGGTCTGGTTGAATAAAATCATATAGGTCATTTGAAACTAAATTTTATGTTTATTTAACTCCAGGGATAAATTCGTCAACTGTAGGACATTTTATTTAATTATTCTTTTTTAATGTTTATTTATTATTTATTTTATTTATTTTATTTTGGCTGCACCAGGTCTTAGTTGCAGCATGCGGGATCTTTAGTTGTGGGATCCGACTTCTTAGTTGTAGCACACAGGCTTCTTAGTTGTGGCATGCATGTGGGATCTAATTTCCTGACCAGGGATTGAACCCAGGTGCCCTGCACTGGCAGCACGGAGTCTTACTCGCTGGACCACCAGGGAAGTTCCTGTAGGACATTTTTTAAATGGTAATTCAGACACTCTCTAGAAGATTATTGATCACATACTGTATGTATCTTGCTGAATTAAGTGCCAGAGTGAGATGCAGACCCCTGTAATTTATAGTCTTGAGAGAGAGAGATGCTATGAATACACAAAGCAATCAGGGGCAAGAGAAAGTGGAAGAACTCTAGTGGTATAAACCCAGCCTTAAGGCCACAGAGTGACTCCTCTGTTATTAACTGTGTACCCTTGAGCAAGTCTATTAACCTTTTGAAACTCCTTTCCTCATCTTGACAGTGAAACTAGCAACCACTCTCCAATTTGTAGGCTATTTAAATTTAAAGCAGAAATTAAAGCAGAAATGAGACAATATAGGTGATAACACTTTGAAAACTGCCAAGCACTGTACAAGTATATGTTGTTTTATAGGCCAGAAATACAGTCTTGTTTTAGACAAAGGAAAAACAACAGGAGATGTAATTGTCAGAGCAGTGAAACTTGGGAAAGACGTAAGCTGTGATGTTCCTTGCTCTTCTAGAAGGTCCTAGAGCTGGAGAGCTGTGAGAGAAGGTGCTTGTCTCAACACCAGTCAGAAGGACCCAGGTCCCTGGAGGAGAGCCCAGAGTAGAGCCTGAAACACTTTGTGAATAAGGTGGCCTGGAAGGAACTGGATTCATCTCTCCTCCATATGGGAGAGAGGGGGATTCTATTAAATGCATCACACTGAGAAGTATTTGAGATTATCTAAAATGACACGTAATAAACAAAGAAGAAATAATTTAGTCCAACTATGTTTTGATGGAACACAGTATAAAAAACACAGTTGTGTTTCATAGTGTTAGTTAGGAAGCTGGGGAAAGAGAAGTGAATTCAGCCTGTATGTTGCTGACATAAAGGTTTATAGCAGAAGCAGCAGCTGCTTCAGTCTGTGGGGATCCCTCTAGGGCACAGGATTTTAGCTGGGATCCCAGTGAGTATTTCCAACGCAACAATTTAGTCATTTAATCCAAACCTGATCCTGAGAGCCTGGCCCATTGCCTTTGATCAAGCAGCCATTACTTGGTAGCCACCACTTGACTCTGTTGCCTATTGGGCACCTTCCTGTGTTGTTTACTTTCTGTGGCATGGGCTTGGTTTGCTGGCATACGAACTGCTCAACATAATCTCTGGATAAGATGTCCTTGCCTCGAATGAGGATATCTATAAATTTGGCTGACAGCATTTTTAGTTTAGAGATCAAGAATCTATGAAAGAGGAGGAGACAGGTAATTGTCATCACTGGGTAGCAAATGAGCACTTTTAGACAAAGCTAACAGTTCCTTTGGCACCATGTAAAGGTACTAAGAAAAGCTGGCTAGGTAGTAACGCAAGTCACTGCACCTGAGTAGTTAAAAATTTAATAGCTTGTGAAATACTCCATATTTCTTTTTTTTTCCAGAAATATTAGTTTGTTAGTCCATAGCCTTTGCTTGCTTGTAACTACATATATTTTTACGAAAGAAAAGAGAAAATAGTGTTTATTGATGGATGAAAACACTTAAGTCTTACAAAGCCAAGGTTAAAAGGAGGAGAAATGAAAGAGAGAAAACACTTTGAGCGTGATAAACATAATCCTTCCTAAAAGTTTTGAGAGGTGAAGTAGCATAGAGGTTAAAAGCAAGACTCTGGAACTAGACTCTTTAAATTTGAATCCCAGCTCTGCAACTTAGTAGCTTAGTAAACTTGTTCAATTACTCAACCTCTGCCACCTCCTTTTCTTCACCTATAAAATGGAAGTAATAATAATACCTAAATCATTGACATAGGTTGTTGTGAAGAGTGTATCTATTTAATAGGATTGTTAGGATTAAATCGGCTGATATACATAAAGCTCTTAGAAGAGCACATGGTACAGAGTGAGTATTGATTATTTCTAATATTAATGAATTGTCACTTTTAGGTGGATAAATTTTCTGATATTCTTCGTATGTCAAATATGGTCAATAAATACCATCTTAAAGATAAGCAAGAATATCCCCCTAACAATATCCTGGGAATTCTTTTCTTCTGTTAAAATGTTATATGGCATTGTGTTTAGGTATAAGGGCCGTGCTTCTTACTTGGATTGCCATATTTTCTGAAAGATTGAGTTGTTACCAGTAGTATTACCATAATTTTTGTAAGTTTAATTTTTAAGACACACTAGCACCTGTTTGAATTGGTAGATGTTCATACCATTCACACCTTTTGTTGAACATGTTAATATCACCCTGTATTAGTCATCATTCTCCAAAGGGCTGTGGGTGTGGGGCTGTGTGTGTGTGTGTGTGTGTGTGTGTGTGTGTGTGTAGCGAGCGAGCGAGAGAGAGAGAGAGAGAGAGAGAGAGAGAGAGAGAGATTTATTTTTAAGGCAGTTGTTCACATGGTTGTAGAGGTTGGCAAGTGCAAGTGCAAAATCTGCAAGGTAGGCCAGCCAACCGGAGACCCAGGGAAGCATTGCAGTTTTGAGTATGGAGGCAATCTTCTGGCAGAATTCCCTCTTGCTTACAGGAGGTCTGTCTTTTCCTTAAGACCTTCCACTGATTGGATGAGGCTAACCCACATTATGGAGAGCAGTTTACTTTATTCACAGTCTACTGATTTAAATGTTAATCCAATCCAAAAAAATCCCTTCACAAAACAACTGTGAAGTTTGACCAAATACTTGAGTAGCCAAATTTGATACATAAAATTAGCTGTCACACTCCTAGTACCTCGTATGGAAGTATATTATTGTGAAATATATAAGATATGTAACTTTTGATCTTATTTGAAAAATATAATTTATACATGTAAACTAATTAGAAAAAAATATTTAATGATATAAATAAAGTGCTGAAATGTATTTGAGCCACAATAAGAATTAATAGAAGACACTTCTATTTCTACCTTACTATTTTGGGGAAACTGCCTTTTAGAAAAAGAAGATACTGCTTCTTGCTTAAATATGTAAAACACTCCATTACTGAAAAGGCGTTTATTTTTTTTAGTAGTAAAATTTAATTTCAACCCCTGTAACAGAAAGAATGTTTAATGAATGAGTTCTTGTGAAATCAAAATAAAATGAACTAATAAACAAGGTAAACCATACTGTCAGAATAATGCTGGTAGGAAACATTCTTGATGTTCTGTCCTGAATTGCACAGTTAGTGTGAAGTTAAAAACAAGTCTATTCCTCTTCAACACTCAGGGGAAGACAGACAGATATCAGATAAAATACTACCCCTGGGAATTTATGGTTTAAATACATACCAACTTACCTACATACCTATCTACCTACATATATACATAAAAGCACTATTTTCATCTTTGTGCTTCAGTCATCAAGGTTCACATTTTAGTATGGACAAGTAATGAAAAGCACATACCTAATGAATTAAAATTATATTAAAATTTTAATTAGCAATAAAAACCCTTACATAAAGAAAAAAATGAAGACAACCAAAATGTTGATCAAGACAGGAATGGCTAAATATGCTAGTGTATTAATAATGAGGATTATTACTGACAGAAGTTAAAAAATAGTGAGACTAACACAAGATTTCTCCAAGTTATATGATGTAATGAAAGAAGCAAGTTACAAATATACGTTAACATACAATTTATATTAAATTAGCATCACATAAAGCAGTACTATAGAGCAGGGTTCAGCAACCATGGCCAACAGGCCCAATCCAGTCTGCTGCCTTTCTTTTTTTTTCTGGTAAAGTTATTTTGTAACATGCTATGCCTATTCATTTACACATTGTCTATGGCATTTTTCATACTGCAATGGCAAAGTCAAATAGTTGTGACAGAGACTCCATGCACTGCAAATGATGCTGCAATCAACACCCTTATGTATCTCTCAGTACATATGTATGAATCTTTCTCTGCAATAGATGTCAGGCTCTAGAAGTGATCCAGCTCCATAGTATGGTTTAAATAAATATTGACTAAATGAATTATTAGTCCCTAACACTGATTTATCTTAGTATGCCTTTAAAATGAGTCAAAATCTAACCAAGCGTGGTGTTGGGAGAGAGAGACAGGGTATACTTCTTCCTAGGCATTTAAACCTGCTCTATTATTATTTAATCATTTAAATCTTCACATTGGAAAAAAACCTAGAAATTATATATTTTTTAAATCTTTATGGAAAAATAAAGGAGCATGTACATCAAAATATAGCATTTTTAATACTGAGATATTATAGTGTAGTGTATTGGACCAATAATAAGCTCTGAAGCCACAGCTTTAGATTCAGATCCTGGCCTCACCATTTACTAGCTAAGTAGCATGGTCAAGTTTAATTAAACTTTCAGTTTTTCAGTTTCATTATCTGTAAAATAGGAATAATAATGGTATTCACCACAGGATTGTCATGAGAATTAAAAGAGATAATACATGTACTGTACTTAGAGCCTGGCCTACAGCACACGCTGAATAATATTACTGTGATAGTGATGGTCTTAAGCATCAGTTGTTCTTTCGAAATGAAAAGAGAAAATTGAAAAAATTTTCTGATGGCAAAAAAGTTGATAACTTATTTGTAAAATTGAACTTTAATCATTCATATGGAATATAAACAATTTCACTATTTTAATTGATATAAAAGAAAGGAATTCTTTACGATTACCTCCCAACACAAGCTATCAGAGCTATCTAAGGACATATTCTATTTTAGGAAAGAAAAAAGCAAAACAATTAACATTCAAAGGAGCCAAATGATTCTCCTTTTTCTTCTAAGCTTGTCCACAAAATCAGCTGAGAATGTGACATACAGTGGTCATTACTGATTCATGGGATCTTTGCGTAAGGCTTAGAAATATTAAAAGTGAAAGGGAAATGATTTTGATCATATAGAAAAAGTGCTGTTCAACATCATAATTTTATTAATATAATACTCATTATAGAAAGAATAGTATATTTCATGAATCATTCTAAAGTTTTCAAACTTAAAATTGAGTTTGTAATTGTAAATTGAATCATCTAACACTTTCCACTGACTAAATTTATTCCAAGTCTTGGTTGTGACTTATATTTATGACTTGACAAATATCAGACAAAAACACTTGGACACAGTGTACCTACTCATAACTGTGCTTACCTTGTATTTCATCCAGAAGTTTTTACAGATGGACACAATTATACTCTGTCTCACTACTTTGTTGCTCCTATAGTTGGACCATTTATCTTCTTCCTGCTTTATTTTTTTTTAATTTATTTTTACTTTTAACTATCACAACATTGTTAATCAACTATATCCCAATATAAAATAAAAAGTTTTTAAAACAAAAAGTTTGTCTGCATCGACTGAGGAAAAGTTAGGTTTTCTAAAATAGTTCCACATAATCTTTATTTTTTATTTTTATTTTTTTTGAAAGAGATCCTTTCTTTATAGCAGCAACGCTAAGATTCTAAACAGCCACCTGCCTGCGGTCAGTGTCCTGCCCCTTTGAAGTCCTTCAGCCTCCTTCCAGGCCCTTTGATCTCACTCCCCCTTTCCTCTCCTGCGCGGCCAGCTGCTTGTTCTAGATGTTTCTCCCGCGGCATCTCTTTTTTTTTTTTTAAAGAAGATGTTGGGGGTAGGAGTTTATTAATTAATGTATTTATTTTTGCTGTGTTGGGTCTTCGTTTCTGTGCGTGGGCTTTCCCTAGTTGCGGCGAGCGGGGGCCACTCTTCATCGCAGTGCGCGGGCCTCTCACTATCACGGCCTCTCCTGTTGCAGAGCACAGGCTCCACACGCGCAGGCTCAGTAGTTGTGGCTCATGGGCCCAGTTGTTCCACGGCATGTGGGATCCTCCCAGACCAGGGCTCGAACCTGTGTCCCCTGCATTGGCAGGCGGATTCTCAACCACTGCACCACCAGGGAAACCCCCACATAATCTTTATTATAGTAGGACTTATTTTCTCTGTTAGAGCTGGGTTTAATATTTAAAATGTGCATTGTCAAGATTAAATTTGTATTAAAAAGTACTTATTTTGAACTGAAATGGTCATCTCATTACATTAATGTCCATGTAGTTGAACAACAGTGTTTTGAGACATTGTGGTTCTGACTAGAGAATCTGCATCTAAACAAATAATTTAAAATTCATTTTCTCTGAATGGATGTGAACTTCTAGCACAGTGTGAGTGGGACATACTATGTATGGGAAACATGTGTTTTAAAAATAGACATGAGTTTTTAAATTCCCATATTAGCATTTAGAAACGAGTGTTCTATTTTAAATTGCACAAGTCTATGGGCTGTTAGAGAAGGAAAGAAGAAGAGTAAAAGTTTACATAACAATTAATAGGGTTGGAATTTGACCTTGATTTGAAATAATCAGAATACAAAAATTGTATAGTATTAGAAAAATTAAACATTATGTTGTAAAAAATTAACCATATTCAAAGAGAGTTCCACTCTTGACCCTTGGCTTCTAGAAGGTGATTGCTAAGCCCGTGGCATGTTATGCCTAATGAGAATGTCTTTGTTTACCTGGGGTCTTTGGGCCAGGTCAGTTAGTCTAACAATGTGTTTTAGAGTAATGGCTAGAGCCTGAGGTCAGCCATGTGGATGGCCAATCAAGTTTAGGAGACCAAGCCCCAATAAAACTCTGGACTTGAAGGTTCTAGTGTACTTGACTGGTTGGCAGTAATCCATATGTATTATCATACAGCATCTATGGGAAATTAGCATTGTCCATGACCCCAGTGGGAAAAGATAAGTGAAGCTCCACGTTTGGACCTTCCCTGTACTTGCTCCATATATCTCTTTCACTGGCTTATTTTAGTCTGTAACCTTTCACTGTAATAACCACGAGTGCAACAGCTTTCAGTGACCTCTATGAGTCCTCTAGCAAATTCTCAAACCTGAGGGTGGTCTTGGGGACACCTGGACTTGCAGTTGGTGTCAGAGTGAGGGTGGTCTTGGGGAATGTTCTCTAACTGTATAGATTTTTTTTCTGATTTTCTGCCTTTTTATTACTGCTTAAAAATCTTCAGGGAGGTAGTGAAGTTCAAAACATAATTTGCTTTTCTATTTCCAGTATGATACACATTGCAGATATAGATATTTTTTGAGTCTGTTATCTTGGTAAGTTCTATTTCGTATGCCTCAATATACAACAAAGCATAATGAATATTAACGGTTTTTTGTTGTGTTTCTCTTTCACAAAAGAAATGTAAAATTAGGGCTTCCCTGGTGGTGCAGTGGTTGAGAGTCCGCCTGCCGATGCAGGGGACACGGGTTCGTGCCCCGGTCCGGGAAGATCCCACATGCCGTGGAGTGGCTGGGCCTATGAGCCATGGCCACTGAGCCTGCTCATCTGGAGCCTGTGTTCCGCAACAGGAGAGGCCACAACAGTGAGAGGCCCGCGTATTGCAAAAAAAAAAAAAAGAAAGAAAAAAAGAAATGTAAAATTAAAGGCTTGGTTTGAATTACCTGAATTGGACTTATAAAATTTCAGCAGTAAGTAAGTATGAAGACCTTTATTTTTCATAATTGTTTTAATTTTCTTTCTTTTTTTTCTATTTCCTTATTTTATTTTTTTAATTAATTAATTTATTTATTTATGGCTGTGTTGGGTCTTCCTTGCTGCACGCGGACTTTCTCTAGTTGTGGCAAGTGGGGGCTACCCTTTGTTGCGGTGCATGGGCTTCTCATTGTGGTGGCTTCTCTTGTTGTGGAACATGGGCTCTAGACACGTGGACTTCAGTAGTTGCAGCATGCAGACTCAGTTGTTGTGGCTTGCAGGCTCAGTAGTTGTGACACACAGGCTTAGTTGTTCTGCAGCATGTGGGATCTTCCTGGACCAGGGATCGAACCCGTGTCCCCTGCATTGGCAGGCGGATTCTTAACCACTGTGCCACCAGGGAAGCCCTATTTTAGTTTTCTTGATTGTTAATTTATCAGAATATCCTTTTCTACATGTTTCTTGCAAGAACAAAATTTATTTAGCCTTCTGTATTGACTGTTTTCATATTAGTGGGTACTTAGACACTAAATCCCATTGTTTTCTTCCTATAGACCAGATTTTCCTTTCATAGTCACATAACATGACTTAAAAATAAAAGTTCTTCATTGTGAAAAGGATCAACTTCATGCTTAGTAGATTTTATTCCCTCACATTAGGCTTTTGGCAACTAAAACAAACCCTTCATTGATTTTACATCATTTTCTCCCAGACAAAAACACAATAAGCAAATAACAATGCAAGTAGCCTTA
Source organism: Tursiops truncatus (assembly GCF_011762595.2). Classification (NCBI taxonomy): domain Eukaryota; kingdom Metazoa; phylum Chordata; class Mammalia; order Artiodactyla; family Delphinidae; genus Tursiops; species Tursiops truncatus. The sequence continues at coordinate 74,554,383 of NC_047042.1, read as the reverse complement.
AAAGTTAGTTTTCTAAAAAGAATTGTCAGTAATAAAACAAGTAAATTCATTTCTTTTGAACCAGCCCATTGCTATACTCACATAGTTTTCTTGTTTAATTAAAAAATTTGATAATTTAAAAATTATTTTTATGTATTAACAATTATAAAGTTTTTGATACTGTGCTTCTCTGAATTTAGTATCTTAAATATAGCAGCCATTTATGTTTTAATTGTGTGTGTATGTATGTGTGCGCAAGTTTCCTGTGGCTGATACTACAAATTACCACAAATTTGGTGGCTTAAAAATACAGAAGTTTATTGTCTCACCAGTCTGTAGGCCAGGATCTGAAATGACACACTCCCTCCAGAGGTTCTAGGGGAGAATCCATTCCTTGCCCCTTCCAGCTTCTGGTGGCTATATCACTCTCTTTGCCTCCATGGCTACATTACCTTCTTTTCTTTGTGTATGTAGAATCTCCCTTTGCCTCACTCATAAAAAACACGTGTGATTGCATTTAGGGCTCACCTAGAAAATTCAGGGAATTTTACCTACCTCAAGGTCCTTAAATTCATCGTATCTGTAAAGGTCCCTTTTTTCCATATAAGGTAACAGTCACAGGTTCCAAGAATTAGGACATGCCTGGGTTTTTTTTGTTTGGGTTTTTTTTTTTTTTTTTGCATTTTCAGCCTACCACAGTGTACAAGGCTACCTTATAATTTTGTGTGATCTTTGGAATCCCAAATCTATGTTAAAGTAACAGTATTACCTGTTGTCTCTGTGTCTGTTAGGTTGATAGATTTCTCTCAAATCATGGTTCTACTTTGTGCTTATTCTATTATTATGTTTTCTATATGATCAGGAATATTTCAAGTATATATTAGGTAAATAAAATATAAATTTTAAGACTTTTGTGGAGAATCAGAAATCTGTCGAGCGAGCGAGAGAGAGATCGATCTCCATTATTCAAGGAATTAAAAAAAAGACTTTTCTAACATTTCCCTAAAAGTCCTAAGAAACATTTAGAAAAAATAATGGCTTTTCATCATAAGAAATGACCTGAATTTTACCAAATATTCTTTTTATCTCAACGAGTTTTCTTCTCTCCATCCCTAGATTCACTTTTTTAATATTCTAAAAATATTAAAATTAATTTTTGATACTTTACCTTTCCAAAATTAAATGATTAAATCTAACACCCCCATGGTATAATTTCAGTTTTGTGATAATGCATGATTTTAAAAGCATTAATAGAACATATACATTAATTTATTCTTATATTCCCACCTACAGAACTACCTCTACTAGTCATATATAAAAGTTCATTTCACATAAGAGAAAGGAAGTTTATTTCTGTCACTAAGGACTGGGTATTTCATTGTTTTGAGATAATACCTTCATGGTTGAAAAGATATGCATTCTTTCTTGTAGAACCAATGAAGTATGAGGCTAGAAGAAAAGGGTGAGAACTATGAATAAAAGTGCAATGAAAAATGAGAGCAATTAAGAAAAAGATTATATGGACTGTCAATTTACATCTCTGTAAAGCAGACCAAAATGCTGGCCATGTTTTATAACATGAAGATAGTCTAACCATTTATAAATCTATAATGGTAACTGTCGTGAACAGATGTGTGGGAAAATACCTCCATAAGTGGGCTGATTTAGTTGTTGCTATATAGTAGAATAGCCTCAGAGGGTGGCTGTGCCCCTTAGTGTTCAGCTGAAATACTAAGCAGAAAAAGTGAGATTGCTGTCCCTCTTTGTCAACTGCCAAATATATTTAAAAAAATTTATGTGACTAGTTATGAGGGAAAATGCTTACTTACTCTGGTGGCCATTTAGAAGGACTTGCCTAGGAAAACCTAACTTAATGTCTAGATGCTTCTGTCCATCAGATCTTTTTCTTATGCAAAAATGTATCAGGCTAGAGTAGAATTGTTCAAAATAATTCAAAATTAAAGTGAAGCATTAGAAGCAATATCTAAATGAAATTACAATGGAAAAAGAAGGAACAAAGAAACAACTGGAAAAATTGGGGGGGAGGAGTCATTTATATTCTTCTGCTCCTATATTGTCCTCCAAAATCCTTGCCCTAAGAGATGAGTTTAGTAAAATTATCTACAAAGAATTTCCAGTTCGAGTATCATAAATGATTATGAGTTCTAAGAAATCTTCCCATTCCATAACAGCTATATCTCAGATCAAATACAATTTTTGGAGTCCTGTTCATTTTTAAAAGGTAAGAGAGAACTCAACAAATACTCCTATTATAGCAAACAATGGAAATAATTGAAAACCAACCAAATGAGAAAAGCAAATTATTCAGAGCTTGCTCTAGCAAAGGAATCTGCCTCCATTACTTATGTTTTTGTAGAGACTCAAAGGCAAGCAGAGGAGTGGGAAAGCTTTATAAGTAGGAAAAATGGATGGGTTTAGTCATGGCCTGATTGAAGGCTGTTGGCATAGAGGAGGCTTTAGGCAAGCTAACTAGAAGTGGGGTATCCTATGTGATTGATTAGGAGTGCATATTTGTCGTTCTTTGGCTGGTCCTAATTTGGAAGCACAGACAAAAATTAGAGAAGTGTCAAGTTATTAGTCAATTCCTAGCCATTTGGGGCCAATTGTTACAGAAGTTATTGTTTACCTTACTAGTTTGTTACTAGAAATATCAATTTGGCTTCCTGCAAGTCTAATCTGTGACATCCTGGCTTCCTGAACTGGAGGGGTTGGTTTTCTGTGTGGGTTGGTTTCCTGTGCAGTTTGGTACAGGTTATCGGTCAAAGTTCTAATTTTATATATGGTCTGGCCATTATTTATACATTCAGTCTCTCAAAACAAATAAAATAAACCATGGCTAGGCCCACAGTGAACCAAGGCTGTGCTTGAAGGCCAGGAGATGGGCTTTGGTGGTCCCCTAGGCTTCAGCAACTGGGAGGTTAGGCCACAGAAGTAGGAACCTAGAGCATCAGGGCACTTGCCCAAACCAGTTGATAGCTAAAAAGATGGGGGTTGCCCTAGGGTTGGATTCCTCTTGCATATTCTGAATTTTGGAGGAAAAGAAAGGTGAGGAAGCTGGATATTTAATTCCTTCTCTGAACCTAAACCCTCAAGGATACTGAAATGGTCCTAGGTTGGGAATACTCACAAACTACTAGCAGAACAGAAAAAAAATCTCTTATTCAAAGTTATTCCTGCAAGACTCCCATAAAATACAATAAGAGTGAGAAATAAGCTCACCAAAACAAACTATCAAAAATACTACAAGGCAAACCACAACGACAAGAGTTAATAGAATCAAAAGCAACAAGTTAATCCCCCAGGTACTACAGAAATTTTGAAGATCAGATTAAAAATGTAGAATATGCAATTCTTTTAAATACAGGATTCACTGAAACAAAGAATTGTCAAGGAACTATCAAAATAAACAGGCAGAAAAGTGACTTACTTCCTGAAATGAAAAGCATAAAGTGAATAAGAAACTCACTAGACAGATTAATCCCCAGATTAAACATAGTTGAAAGGGGAATTAGTGAACAGAAAAATATATGAAAAGAGGGTATTAAGAGACATGGAGGATAGAGTGAGAATGCTAGAATGCGTGTCAAGAGACTCTAAAGAGAAGAACATAGAGCTAATGGATCAGTTTCTAAAAATGATGGCAAGAATGATTCCATATACACTAGAAGTATAACATGTATCAGATAAATAAGAGAAATGTATACTGTAATGATACTTTTCTTTCTTTTTTTTTAAATTCACCAATTTTAATATCTTTTTAAAATTTATTTATTTAGTTTATTTAGTTTATTTTTGACTGCAATGGGTTTTCATTGCTGCACACGGGCTTTCTCTAGTTGCGGCGAGCAGGGGCTACTCTTCGTTGCAGTGCTCAGGCTTCTCATTGCGGTGTCTTCTCTTGTTGTGGAGCATGGGCTCTAGGTGCACGGGCTTCAGCAGTTGTGGCACATGGGCTTGGTAGTTGTGGCTCGCGGGCTCTAGAGTGCAGGCTCAGTAGTTGTGGTGCACGGGCTTAGTTGCTCTGCAGCATGTAGGATCTTCCCGGACCAGGGATTGAACCCGTGTCGCCTGCATTGGCAGGCAGATTCTTAACCACTGCGCCACCAGGGAAGCCCTACTTTTCTTTCTAAAGACAAAATATATATATATATATAATATATATATATATGTATATATCTTGAAGGGAACTAGAGGGAAAAAATGTACTTAAGTATTAGTATTTTATTTCTAGCACTCATGTTCATCCTTGAGTTAAGAACTAGTAAACTCTAGGGGACTCTTTCTAAATACATTTATCTACTTGTGATGGAAAAATCAACAGGAACTAGCACAACATTTTTTATTTATTTACATAATATATCTTCTACAGGGAACTATTTGTCTTAGCACTCTTGGCAGCTCCAGTGCACTCTCAAAGAGCATCCTAGGGTTTCACTGATCCACACCTAATGGTACCTGAAAAAATCTTTTCTTCCTACCTTGTCTCAGAAACCCTGAAAGTCTGCAGGTTCTCCCAGCTCTAAAAGCAGTGATGTTTACCAAAATCAGCATTTTGCTTTGCTGAGGCATAGACAACATCTGACAGTAAAGAGGGTAACAAGACAGACAAGGGATTAATTTCCAAAATATACAAACAGCTCATATAGCTCAATATCAAAAAACAAACAACCCAGGAGGGGAACAGAGGGAAGTTGGAAACTTTGTTTCATGTGCAAATGAGAATGGATTAACCTTAGCCCCAGTAACTCTTTAACTTAAGCATGCATCAGAAATACCTGAGGACTTCTTAAAATTAAAGCACAGATTCTTGGGCCTCAGCTTTTGACTGCCTAATTCAGTAGGTGGAGGATGGACCCCCAAATTTGTACTTTTAACAAATTCCCAGGGAACATTGATGCTGCTGGTCAAGAAACACGTGTTGAGAAACTTTTCCTTAGCCCTACCCTACAATTTAATTTTGATGTTGACTGAGAGAATGGTTGCAGCTAGACTCTCCAAAAGTGTATACATTATGTGATAACTAGATTCTCTCCTTGACCAAACTCTACTCAGGCACCCCTGAACTCTTTTTCAAGTAGGATTCAACTTTTGGACTTCGATGTTCCTCTCTGCCTTGTTCAGTTTTAACAAGAATCCTGCTAAGTCGGTTTAGCCAGAATTTCCCATCCTCCATATCAGATCATCCTGGGTATCTAGCTAATCAGGTTCTTATCCTCCACCATCCTGCAGGTGATGTCTGAGCACCTTGGCCTGCCTTCAGCGAGAATCCTATAATGTCAGTTTAGTTAGAATCCCCCTTCCTTTGATGTTTCCTCTTAGTAATTTTGCTTCTACTGACCCACAACCTGTCCCTGGCTATAAATTTCCACTTTTCCTTGTTGTTTCCAGGGTTGACCCCAATCTCTCTGGCCACTGCAAGACTCCATTGTACTTATCCCTATCACTATCACAGTAGTCTTCCCTTAAAGAAATCTTCCTTACTATCTTTAACAATTGTCATTGGATGATTTTTTTTTTCTTTAACAGTTTGAATATTATTATTTTTAACAGTGACCAAAGTCCGTTCTTCTATTTTTTTTTTTTTTTTTTTTTTTGCGGTATGCGGGCCTCTCACTGCTGTGGCCTCTCCCGTTGCGGAGCACAGGCTCCGGATGCGCAGGCTCAGCGGCCATGGCTCACGGGCCCAGCCGCTCTGTGGCATGTAGGATCTTCCCGGACCAGAGCTCGAACCCGTGTCCCCTGCATCGGCAGGCGGACTCTCAACCACTGCGCCACCAGGGAAGCCCTCTCTATTTTTAAAGATAAATCTGTTTACTTGTTCTACTCCCAGGACATATACTCTTGGAAATATGTAATTGATGGTACTCTTCACATAAATCACTTGCCAAGAAGCTAGATTTTAATCTGTGGTAAGTACCACACTTCTTAAACAGTTTTCAAAATAACAGCTTTATTCAGCTCTCTAACAGGTTTCAAAAGTTGGCTTCAACATGATTGCTTTGTTTCCTGAGGAATCCCAGCTGGAAATCATGATAAAGAGAAGAATCAGAAATGTTTGCTTAGATTGCTCAGACTTTCCTTTTCTCAGAATCCAGCTTCTTGCATTTTCTATCATGACATGCTAGTTTCCTATAATAACTTCTTCCTCTAGAGTAGTGGTTTTCACCCAGGGCAATTTTGCCCATCAGGAGACATTTGACCGAGTGTGAAGACATTTTGCTTTTCACACTTGGGAAGGTGTCACTGGAATCTAGAGGTTAGAGGCCAAGCATGCTGCTAAACATACTACAAGGCACAGAAAGGCCTCCCACAACAAAGAATTATCCACTTCAGTATGTTAATAGTGTCGATCTTGAAAAACCTTGCTCTAGAGAAGGGGTGGCAAACTATGGCCCATGGGCCAAATTCGGCTCCACAACCTGTTTTTGTAAGTAACTGTTCATTGGAACACAGTCGTGATCATTTGTTTACATGTTGTCTATGTCTGCTTTTGAGCAACAGTGCCAGAGTTGAGAAGCTGTGACAGAGACATATAGCTCACAAGCCTAAAATATTTATTATCTTGTCCTTTACAGAGAAAAGTTTGATGACTGAAGGTGATCTCTGAACCAACATTATCATCATCATCACATCCTCACCATCACCATCAGTTGGGAACTTGTTAGAAATGTTGATTCTAGAGACCAATCCTATATTGACTGATTGGAATTTTTGGCTATGAGACCCAACAATCTATATTTTAACAGATCCTCCAAGTGGTTCTCATATATATCCCAGATTCCCAAATATACATACATGGCATCTGAGAGACTAACATGTTGCAGTTAATCAACTACTCTAGTAAATGGAGAATTCTGAGTTTCCAAAGCATAAGCACACCACAAAATATCATCGTATCTGTTAAGATGAAAACTCACTAACTTTGGCTTAAATCCTTGAGAACATTCATGATGTGCTTTAGGCTTTAAATTGCATTTTAGAGGTAGATGACCCAGCATTGGTTATCAGTGTCATCAAGGATCCAGGCTCATTTGGCCCTTCCCCCTTTTCTATCCCCAGTATGATAGCTGACTCTCCATCTCAATCTGATGCCAATATGGCTGCTACAGCTTTAAGAATCATGCCTTCCTCACATGACAGCAACATCTAAAATAAGGAGAAAAGAGTTACTGGAAAGAAAGCTTTTTCTCCTATACCTCTCTTGTCATGGAACAGAAGTTCTCAGCAGATGTCCCATTATGTCTTATTGACCGAAACCAAGTTCTATGCCTACTCTTAGAGCAATAATTGACAAAATGTGATGAGAAATCCATGAATGTCTTAAATTATGATTTATCCCTTTAGACCAGGCACATTACTACCGTAACGAAATCAGAGAAATGGCTACTGGGCAGCAAGCAACCAGTAGTGTCTGATGCAACCATGAACACTAATAAGCTATTAAAAGTAATTTATTATTTAATTATTGCAAATGTGTTTTAGCATGCTATAGTTCTTCGGGTCACATATATGAACACAGTTTCCATTAAATTTCTTGCAGAAATAGAACCATGAGCCTGGACTATTTTATGCATGTATTTTACTGCCCTTGGCTTAAGATCTTCACATTTACCTCCCTCATTTTCTTCCAAAACATGTAAATCTCCTTGTTATTTGGTTCAGAAGTCTATCTTCAGATATTTAACTTACTAAAAAAACAAGTTAGGGAAATTAGGACATTTTGTTAAAGTCAGTATACATATTTTAATAACATGCAAACTTCAAGACTTGCTTAAATATCTCAAAGTTCTATGAGAGTGTTTTCAAGCATCCTTTATTCAAGAATATGAAATTGTTTCATTCTTGGGGTTGAGTGATTTTTTTTGATATTGGGCTCTCCCAATTCTTTAATAATAATTGCAGTCCTTTGATTATAAAACTTGAAAAACTGATATGGTCAAATATTCCATATTAAAAATACTGAAATTATGTTAATTAATTTCATTTTACATTAAAACTTAGATTTTATTATTTTTCTTGAAATTACATTAATGACCAGCTGCTAAGAACCCAAGTTTCATTGTTTTTGCTAACATGAAGATTGGTTTAGTAAGTGGCACAGACTTTGTTTTTTTATGACTAGTGTGGCATATTTGTGATAAAGATGCAGTGAAGATGCAGTGGAGAAGATTTGCAAAGAAAATGGCTCGTCTTCTCTACAGAGCTCTTAGAGACATTTCTGATTACAAATATATATATATATATATATACATACATACATATATGTATATACATACATATATATACATACATATATACATATATACACATACATATATATGTATACACAAATACATCTATATATACATCTATATTCATTTATACATATAAATAAAATATAAATAAATGTAAAATATAAATAAAACTATATATATAGTTTTTCATTTAACATATATATAGTTTTTTTTTAATTTATTAAAACCTGAAATGTTGGTGACAGAAGTTTCCATTTAAGAAAAGTAAAAATTTTAACCCATTCCTCTTTAAAAAGTGACCTTTGTAACAAAAAAAACAATGTGCTCCTTTCTCATTGCAAGATCTAATTCATGATTTAATTCCCTCAGGAATTCACTATGGGTTATAAGAGATTTTTAGTGTTTTGACACTGTGCCTTAACTATGCTGTTGTCAATTGTAGGTCATGTTTGTGAGTGTTTCTGCTCTATAAATTGATAGTCATTAGAATTCCCTGTTTAATTTTATACAAGTTGATTGAATTGTTTTACATGTTTCAAGTTTTATAAACTTGAAAAAATATAAAGTACTAATATGCCATTTGCTAATTATGAACTTGCAAGGACTCTTGAAATTACTGTTTTTAGTACTCTTATTTATAGGATTTCCTATTCCCTGGTTCCCTAGTGACAAGAGTCAATGAATATGAACAAGTAATCAAACGTTATCTGTGTTAAAGTATGAAGTAGAACATAGTTTCCACTGCCATAAATTTTTCTGTCCATATGGTAAAGGTATAATATTGGCACTGAAGCTTGTACCTCCATCTGGACAGAACCTAATTTTCCTGGATAAGGCAAAGCTTTCTAAATCAAGCCATCTGTTTGTATGCCTTAAAAGAACCTGTAAATAAAATAAGGCAATATGTGCATGTGAAAAGAGATCAGAGTTAGCTTGACATTTATTTAGCACAATAGGCAGATGGTTATGACCACATATTGATTATTGTCAAATGTATTATTTTTTCTGCTTTGGACCAATTAGTGTTGTCTGTGACCTATAAAGAATAGTTAATGCATGTATTAATCATCAATATCCAAAGCGCATAAAGCTAGAAAGGACCCCAAATTTTTGTCAGTCCACCCAGCTACTCTTCTTGGCCATTGAAGAACCTCCACTTCTTGCTTTTATCACTGCATTTTATGAAAATCTTTCAGAAAATTTTAACAGAGTATGTCTTAAACAAGAAAATATAAGCAGTGTGTATGAATGAACTGCTCTGGAAAAAGATGTGTTCAGAAAAAGTTAATACCTGCCTGTTATGAAGTAGCTTTAATATTTTGTTGTAGTAGGCAGAATTCTGAGATGGCTCTCATGACTTTGCCTCCTTGGTGTTAGTCCTGTACTTACGTTACCTTACATAGCAAAAGTGCTGTTGCTACCGTAATTAAGGTTACTAACCATTTGACCTTAAAACAGGGAGATATTCTGAATGGGCCTAACCTAGTCATAAGAGCTCTTTAAAAGCAGCATTTTCTCCAACTAATAGCAGAAGAGAAAGCCAGAGAGATGTGCTCAGGGTAGCCTGAAAGGAAGTAAATGTGCAGTTTTTGAATTGCCTTTGGATGCCATGTGGAAAGGTGGAATCTAGGAGATGAGAACTACCTGGCCAACAGCTAGTAAATGAGGACCTCAGTCAACTAATTGCAGGATTTAAGTTATGTCAACATGCATATGATAGCCACAAACTTTCAAAATACTTTGTCCTTCTCCTTTTAGTACTGATGAAGAGTATGGATGCTGAATATGTGGGTGTTGAATCATCTAAAAGTGGCCTGACTTCATGCAGAACACATTTTCTCTGTCTTTTATAAGACTGTTGGAAGGAAATAACTATACTCTAGAAACAGCCAATTGGTCTAGAAGAGTAAGGTGTGATGTCCTTAGGTACACATTTATGTATATTGTTTATTGTCACAGTGATGTGAAATAAATTAATCTTATATTCCTTTAGTTATGTGGACAATAACTGTTGTACACCATGTATTTGGGTATAAATAGCATTTCACACTCCTTAGTGCTTTCTACAAATGTAATTTTTTTCTTAGTTTATTAGTTTTTTAATGTACAAAATCAGTTGCTATGGTAAATTTTCACAAACTATGTACAGTTAATCATAATCATCAATAATTAAAATAACACAAGTTCTCAGACATACACATGGACACTCACATTTGTTCTAGATTGGATTCCCCAATATATAGGGTTCTCTTGAACCCAAACATTTCTTGCCAAATTCCAGGTTGAGAGTTCACCTTTTCCAATTTCACATTTCCCCGTAGGCCTCTTCAATTCTTCTTGGAATCCTGTGGGCATTCTTTTTCCCTTAGACTAGGATTGTGGTGTCTTTAAGGACTAGAAACCCTAAGAAATTAGTTACTTCTGAAGCACCACCAGATTTTGTGGAATGATGTGATGGACAGAGAAGAAACCCAAGAGGGGTCTTGATAATGTGGATGGACTGGGAAAAGTTAAAAAAAAAGATGAGAAGTAAAAGACCTGTTGCTTCTCATCTTCCTCCCCAAGTGGACACCAGAGCCAGGAATATGCATTCAAGACTTATTTAAATGGTCCCTCTACCCAAATAAATTATATCTACCTGTTTACTGTTATTAAACTTTATATAACAAGAAAGACTTCAACTTCGTAGTTAAAAGATAAAGTCTTTTAAAAGGCAAACACATAGGAGAATTTTCACATTTAAATAAATGTGCATCAGAATATGTAATATCATATCAGATACGTTCCCCTTTTGGGAGTGGAAAAGTGCTGAAAGTCACCACAGTGTTTGAATTGGGAAAGGAAATTTCATTAAAGGTGATAAAGAAGTAAAAAAGGATTGTTGGTGACTCAGAACAGATCTCTTCATCCTGACAAGTTTGCTAATTGCTGTATTATTTATCTCAATTTGTATGAAAAGGACATTTGAGTACTGAGGGTATATAAAAGTCAAACCTTGTAGACCTGGGTGCCTGGGTATGCAATGTACGCACCTGAGTAGCTTGGAGGAAACTACATTTCACAACTAAACCACCTTCCACTAAATGTCTGCCTTCAAACCACCTCTGGACAGCAGGTCACAGATAGGCAACTCCTACGCTATAAAGTGTTCTCAAATGATGTTGACAATGTAAAAGACCCACATTTAGTAGGAAAAGCGAGACATCATTTGGTTCCAAGAGATTCAGTGTTAAAGACTGGAAGTATAACTGTTGGACATTTTGGGCAACACTCCTTGGCTAATCTTATGCCAAGTTGGGTAGGAGAGAGACTGGGGAGACATGGCATGGTATAGAAGGAGAGAGGTGTGTAATGACTTTCCCCAGGTTTAGCATATCAAGGATGTTTGATCTTTCCATGGGGACCTGAGACACTTAGAGTAGTTGGCTGGGCTAGTGCTATCTTGTGGTTTAGAGGACCCCCAACAGCAAGTTGCTCTGGAGTTAAACCCTATTTGCCACAACTGAAGAAAATGTGAAAGACTGAGCTGAAACTGGAACACCCTATGGAGATCTGTAGAAATGAGAATGCTTACAGAGCACTTGAAATAATTCACACAAGGGCCTCAAGAAAGCAAGCTCACAGAGAAGGCACTGACGATCAGCAGAGTTGTCCAGACAGTTGGTTGACAATTGAGAGAGGAATGTAAGAGCCCGCTAAGTGTAGAGATATCTGTCCCTTTTCCAACCACCCCTAACACTAACACATCTCTTCTTCACTCTAACACATAAAAGGAAGTAGGATTTCAATAAAAAGGATAAAACAGGTATCTCAGAACCAGAATCATTCACCATCCCTTCCCCAAATGGTAAGGATACCAGCTTGACTTACAAGAGGGTGGAAAGTAGATAGAATGTAAATAGTTTGAGCTTCGAATATTAAATTGAATAGATCAAAAATGACTGGAAAAGTGTATTATCTGACTAAAAATACAGAAAATAGCAATTCAACACAGTATGATTTGAGGTACTGGCAAGAGAAAATAAAATATATCACACTGAGATGAGTCTGATTAAGGACACAACAAAAAACAGAAAACTATCACTTAAAACATATGTGCTGGGCTTCCCTGGTGGCACAGTGGTTGAGAGTCCGCCTGCCGATTCAGGGGACACGGGTTCATGCCCCGGTCTGGGAAGATCCCACATGCCGCGGAGCGGCTGGGCCCGTGAGCCATGGCCGCTGAGCCTGCGCGTCCGGAGCCTGTGCTCCGCAACGGAAGAGGCCACGACAGTGAGAGGCCCGCGTACCGCAAAAAAAAAAAAAAAAAAAAAAAAAATGTGCTAATTGCATTTGTCAAAGACTTCTAGATATAACTAACCAACCTGTGAAATTCTCTAGATGTCCACTAATCGATTTGTATTTATCCCACTAATGCAGTAAAATACCTGTGCCCTCTACTAATTCAGAAAACAAACTTTAAACTTAAAAATATTTTTATACTAAAATGTTTTCTACTGAGCCCTCAACTAAATAGAACATTCAATTTCATAAATTTTCCTTTCTTCTAGCATTCTGTTTATTTGAATGAAGAAACTGAACAAATACAGAAATATAATGATTCTTATTTTCTCCAATAATTCATTTATAACAAAGGTGAAACTATTTGATTGTAATGCTTCATGAAATCTTATTAGGGAAAAAACAAAAATTTAATCTTAAGGTAACTTTAGTACTGAAAGCATTGCTTTATTGATTTAAAAGGAATAACTCCAAGTGCAGTAAATCAAGAGTTCATATTAAAAACCATAAATGTGTAAATATTATTTCAAAAAATCCACTAGATCTTTGATAATTTGATCTGTATTTTCTTATATGTTTACTTTTACATCTTATTTATTCTTACACACTAATTAAGAAACTCCACTTTTGTGCAAAACGTCCTAGTCCTTTTTTTTTTTTTTTTTTTTTTTTTTTTTTTGCAGTATGTGGGCCTCTCACTGTTGTGGCCTCTCCCGTTGCAGAGCACAGGCTCCGGATGCGCAGGCTCAGCGGCCATGGCTCAGGGGCCTAGCCGCTCCGCTGCATGTGGGATCTTCCTGGACCGGGGCACAAACCCATGTCCCCTGCATCAGCAGGCAGACTTTCAACCACTGCACCACCAGGGAAGCCCAAACGTCCTAATCTTAAAATTTAAGTCTTGATATAGAGCCTTGGAGCACCTAATTCTAAAGTTCCCTCATGTAGTGTTAGCATATCTGCTAATTCTAACAGGAAGTGATGACTTGAGTGAATGCTGAGTGCATTTGTGGTGCATGGGAGTGCAAAACATCTTTGTCTTTGTGATTTGGATTTTATCTATAATTGACAAAGTTGAGAGAACAAGCTCTCCAAAAGTAATGCACTCTGTTTTAAAATCAAAACAGTTGTCAAGTTAAACAAAAAATCTCAGAAACACCAAACAGACAACAGATCATTAATCATAGGACAGTAGGATTTCATTTTCTTGTAGAAACAAATTGTATCTGATCTTCTAGCTAGTCACTGAGTTTTTCATTTTATGAAATGAAGAAAAGCTATTATGTCTTATATCAGATAAAGGTAACTATTGAGTCTTTAAAAACTGCTTTGAATACTTTGGATGGCACATCTCATATTTTCAGAATATAGAATGATGAGCTAGGGAAATGTTCATTATACTACTGATACGATAAAAGAAATGGAACCCATGACAAATATTTTTCTCTGGAAAATAATGAAGTGTTTTGTGAAAAGTACATTTTGGGGGAAAGATTATAATGAAAATCAATGACACTGAAGAGGAAATACTTCCTGAAATACGTGAGCTTCAATAACACTCTCATAGATTCAGAAAGTTTCCAGTATATGTAAAAATTTTAGGTCATATGCTTAAATGTAATGACATATAACATAGATATATCAATTTATTATAACTATACAAATAATACCATTTTAGCAATAACGATAATTGTGTATGTATGTATGTGTTGTTGACTATAGTATAGTGAAAAAAGGGGAGCAGAGGAGCAGGGTTTGAAGTTAATTTTTCAACTAAAATAATGATATTGGACTAGTCACATACTCAGTTTTAATGTCAAGCATTTAATCTTCAAAATAGCAATAATAATGCCGACCTTCCTATTGTGTTAAGAGAATTAAGTTAAATGCAATAATATAGATGGCAACTAACACTGCTTGAAATACAGAAAGATACCAATAAACATATATATCAGAATCTTACTATATACATATTATAAGCAATATTAGTTTTATTTGTTGGACTCTAATTTTATTAAAGCTTTGTAATTGTTAAAATGTACAATGTTTCTTAAACATCTAGGCAGGAGACCTTCAAGATGGCAGAGGAATAAGACGTGGAGATCACCTTCCTCCCCACAAATACATCAGAAATACATTTACAAGTGGAACAACTCATACAGAACACCTACTGAATGCTGGCAGAAGACCTCAGACCTCCCAAAAGGCAAGAAACTCCCCATGTACCTGGGTAGGGCAAAAGGAAAAAGAAAAAACAGAGACAAAAGAATAGGGATGGGACCTGCACCACTGGGAGGGAGCTGTGAAGGAGGAAAGGTTTCCACACACTAGGAAGCCCCTTCACTGGTGGAGACAGGGTGGCGGAGGGGGGAAGCTTTGGAGCCACAGAAGAGAGTGCAGCAACAGGGGTGCGGAGGGCAAAGGGGAGAGATTCCCACACAGAGGATCGGTGCTGACCAGCACTCACCAGCCCAAGAGGCTTGTCTGCTCACCCACCGAGGGCGGGGTCTGGGAGCTGCGGGGGTTGGGGGCGGTCTGGGAGCTGAGGCTCAGGCTTCGGAGGTCACATCCCAGGGGGAGAACTGGGGTTGGCTGGGTGAACACAGCTTGAAGCGGGCTAGTGCACCACAGCTAGCTGTGAGGGAGTCCAGGAAAAAGTCTGGACCTGCCTAAGAGGCAAGAGACCATTGTTTCGGGGTGCGTGAGGAGAGGGGACTCAGAGCACCGTCTAAACGAGCTCCAGAGACAGGCGCAAGCCACGGCTATCGGACACCAGAAACGGGCATGAAACTCTAAGGCTGCTGCTGCAGCCACCAAGAAGCCTGTGTGAAAGCACAGGTCACTCTCCACACCTCCCCTCCCGGGAGACTGTGCAGCCCACCACTGCCAGGGTCCCGTGATCCAGGGACAACTTCCCTGGGAGAACACACGGCATGCCTCAGGCTGCTGCAACGTCACCCCGGCCTCTGCCGTTGCAGGTTCGCCCCACATTCCATACCCCTCCCTCCCCCCTGGCCTGAGTGAGCCAGAGCCCCCGAATCAGCTGATCCTTTAACCCCATCCTGTCTGAGCAAAGAACAGATGCCCTCAGGCGACCTACATGCAGAGGTGGGGCCAAATCCTGAGCTGAACCCCAGGAGCTGTGTGAACAAAGAAGAAAAAGGGAAATCTCTCCCAGCAGCCTCAGGAGCAGCAGATCAAATCTCCACAATCAACTTGGTGTACCATGCATCTGTGGAATACCTGAATAGACAACGAGTCATGCCAAAATTGAGGCAGGGGACTTTGTGGGCAATGATACATATATTTTTCTCCTTTTTCTCTTTTTGTGAGTATATGTGTGTATGCTTCTTTTTGTGATTTTTTTTTCTGTGTAGCTTTGCTTTTACCGTTTGTCCAAGGGTTTTGTCTGTCCGTTTTATTTTTTCTTACTTTTTAATTTTTTTTATTTTTAATACTTATTTTTTACTTTAATAATTTTATTGTATTTTTTCTTTCGTTCTTTTTTTCTCCTTTTTCATCTGGTCAGATGTCAGGCCTGAGCTTCTGAGGTGGGAGAGCCAAGTTCAGGACATTGGTCCACCAGAGACCTCCTGGCTCCATATAATACCAAGCAGCAAAAGCTCTCCAGGAGATCTCCATCTCAATGCTAAGACCCAGCTCCACTCAATGACCAGCAAGCTCCAGTGCTGGACACTCTATGCCAAACAATTAGCAGGACAGGAACACAACCCCACCCACTAGCAGACAGCCTGCCGAAAATCATAATAAGGTCACAGACACACCAAAACACACCACCAGACGCAGTCCTTCACACCAGAAAGACAAGATCGAGCCTCATCCACCAGAACACAGGCACTAGTCCCCTCCACCAAGAAGCCTACACAACCCACTGAACCAACCTTAGCCACTAGGGGCAGACACCAAAAACAACGGGAACTACGAACCTGGAGCCTGTGAAAAGGACACCCCAAACACAGTAAGTTAAGCAAAATGAGAAGACAGAAAAACACACAGCAGATGAAGGAGCAAGATAAAAACCCACCAGACCAAACAAATGAAGAGGAAATAGGCAGTCTACCTGAAAAAGACTTCAGAGTAATGACAATAAAGATGATCCAAAATCTTGGCAATAGAATGGTGAAAATACAAGAAACATTTAACAAGGACCTAGAAGAACTAAACAGCAAACAAACAATGATGAACAACACAATAAATGAAATTAAAAATTCTCTAGAAGGATTCAATAGCAGAATAACTGAGGCAGAAGAACAGATAAGTGACCTTTAAGATAAAATAGTGGAAATAACCATTGCAAACCAGAATAAAGAAAAAAGAATGAAAAGAATTGAGGACAGTCTCAGAGACATCTGGGACAACATTAAACACAAAAACATTCGAATTATAGGGGGCCCAGAAGAAGAAGAGAAAAAGAAAGGGACTGAGAAAATATTTGAAGAGATTATACTTGAAAACTTCCCTAATATGGGAGAGGAAATAGTCAATCAAGTCCAGGAAGTACAGAGAGTCCCATCCAGGATAAAATCAAGGAGAAACATGCCAAGACACATATTAATCAAACTATCAAAAATTAACTACAAAGAAAAACTATTAAAAGCAGCAAGGGAAAAACAACAAATAATATACAAGGGAATCTCCATAAGGTTAACAGCTGATCTTTCAGCAGAAACTCTGCAAGCCAGAAGGGAGTGGCAGGACATATTTAAAGTGATGAAAGAGAAAAACCTACAACCAAGATTACACTACCCAGCAAGGATCTCATTAATTTTGAAGGAGAAATTAAAACCTTTACAGACAAGCAAATGCTACGAGAATTCAGCACCACAAAACCAGCTTTACAACAAATGCTAAAGGAACTTCTCAAGGCAGGAAACACAAGAGAAGAAAACGACCTACAAAGACAAACCCCAAACAATTAAAAAAGTGGTTATAGGAACACACATATCAATAACTTCCTTAAACGTAAATGGTTTAATGCTCCAGCCAAAAGACATACACTGGCTGAATGGATACAAAGTCAAGACCCCCATATATGCTGCCTACAAGAGACCCACTTCAGACTGAAAGTGAGGAGATAGAAAAAGGTATTCTATGCAAATGGAAATCAAAAGAAAGCCTGAGTGGCAATGCTCATATCAGATAAAGTAGACTTTAAAATAAAGAATGTTACAAGAGAAAAGGAAGGACACTACATAATGATCAAGGGATCAATCCAAGAAAAAGATATAACAATTATAAATATATATGCACCCAACATAGGAGCACCTCAATACATAAGGCAACTGCTAACAGCTATAAAACAGGAAATCGACAGCAACACAATAATAGTGGGGGGCTTTAACACCTCACTTACACCAAGGGACAGATTATCCAAAATGAAAATAAGTAAGGAAACAGAAGCTTTAAATGACACAATAGACCAGATAGATTTAGTTGATATTTATAGGACATTCCATCCAAAAACAGCAGATTACACTTTCTTCTCAAGTGTGCACGGAACATTCTCCAGGATAGATCACATCTTGGGTCACAAATCAAACCTTAGCAAATTTAAGAAAATTGAAATCGTATCAAGCATATTTTCTGACCACAATGCTATAAGATTAGAAATGAATTACAGGAAAAAAACGTAAAAAACACGAACACATGGAGGCTAAACAATACGTTACTAAATAACCAAGAGATCACTTGAAATCAAAGAGGAAATCAAAGAGAGAAATCAAAGAGGAAATCAAAAAATACCTAGAGACAAATGACAATGAAAAGACAATGACCCAAAACCTCGACAATGCAGCAAAAGCAGTTCTGACAGGGAAGTTTATATCAATACAATCCTACCTCAAGAAACAGAAAACATCTCAAATAAACAACCTAATTTACACCTAAAGCAATTAGAGAAAGAAGAATAAGAAAAACCCAAAGTTAACAGAAGGAAAGAAATCATAAAGATCAGAAATAAATGCAAAAGAAATGAAGGGAACAATAGCAAAGATCAATAAAACTAAAAGCTGGTTCTTTGAAAGATAAACAAATTTGTTAAACCTTTAGCCAGACTCATCAAGAAAAAAGGGAGAAGACTCAAGTCACTAGAATTAGAAATGAAAAAAGAAAAGTAGCAACTGACACTGCAGAAATACAAAGGGATCATTGGAGATTACTACAAGCAACTATAGGCCAATAAAATGGACAACCTGGAAGAAATGGACAAATTCTTAGAAAAGTACAAACTTCCAAGACAGAGCCAGGAATAAATAGAAAATGTGAACAGACCAATCACAAGCACTGAAATTGAAACTGTGGTTAAAAATCTTCCAACAAACAAAAGCTCAAGACTAGACGTCTTCACAGGTGAATTCTGTCAAACATTGAGAGAAGAGCTAACACCTATCCTTCTCAAAGTCTTCCAAAATATATTAGAGGGAGGAACACTCCCAAACTCATTCTACAAGGCCACCATCACTGTGATACCAAAACCAGACAAAGATGTCACAAAGAAAGAAAACTACAGGCCAATATCACTGATGAACATAAATGCCAAAATCCTCAACAAAATTCTATCAAACAGAATACAACAGCACATGAAAAGGAAAATACACCATGATCAAGTAGGTTTATCCCAGGAATGCAGGGATTCTTCAATATACACAAATCAATCAATGTGATACACCATATTAACAAATTGAAGGAGAAAAACCATATGATCATCTCAATAGATGCAGAGAAAGCTTTTGACAAAATTCAACGCACATTTATGATAAAAACCCTCCAGAAAATGGGCATAGAGGGAACTTACCTCAACATAATAAAGGCCATATATGACAAAGCTACAGCCAACATCGTTTTCAATGGTGAAAAACTGAAACCATTTCCATTAAGATCAGGAACAAGACAAGCTTGCCCACTCTCACCACTACTATTCAACATAGTTTTGGGAGTTTTAGCCACAGCAATCAGAGAAGAAAAAGAAATAAAAGGAATCCAAATCAGAAAAGAAGTAAAGCTGTCACTGTTTGCAGATGACATGATACTATACATAGAGAATCCTGAAGATGCTACCAGAAAACAACTAGAGCTAATCAATGAATTTGGCAAAGTAGCAGGATGCAAAGTTAATGCACAGAAATCTTTTGCATTCCTATACACTAATGATGAAAAATCTTAAAGAGAAATTAAGGAAACACTCCCATTGCAACAAAAAGAATAAAATACCTAGGAATAAACCTACCTAAGGAGACAAAAGACCTGTATGCAGAAAACTATAAGACACTGGTGAAAAAATTAAATACGATACAAACAGATGGAGAGATATACCATGTTCTTGGATTGGAAAAATCAACATTGTGAAAAAGACTATACTACCCAAGGCAATCTACACATACAGTGCAATCCCTATGAAACTACCAATGGCATTTTTCACAGAACTAGAGCAAAAAAATTTACAATTTGTATGGAAACCCAAAAGATCGAGAATAGCCAAAGCAATCTTGAGAAAGAAAAACAGAACTGGAGTAATCAGGCTCCCAGACTTCAGACTATACTACATAGCTACAGTAATCAAGACAGTATGGGGCTTCCCTGGTGGCACAGTGGTTGGGAGTCCACCTGCCAATACAGGGTCACGGGTTCGTGCCCTGGTCCGGGAGGATCCCGCATGCCGCGGAGCGGCTGGGCTCGTGGGCCATGGCCGCTGGGCCCATGGGCCATGGCCGCTGGGCCTGCGTGTCCGAAGCCTGAGCTCTGCAGCAGAAGAGGCCGCAGCAGTGAGAGGCCCACGTACCACAAAAAAAAAAAAAAAAAAAAAAACAGCAGTATGGTAGTGGCACAAAAACAGAAATATAGATCAATGGAACGGGATAGAAAGCCCAGAGATAAACCCATGCACATATGGTCACCTTATCTTTGATAAAGGATGCAAGAATATACGATGGAGAAAAGACAGCCTCTTCAATAAATGGTGCTGGGAAAACTGGACAGCTACATGTAAAAGAATGAAATTAGAACACTCCCTAACACCATACACAAAAATAAACTCCAAATGGATTAAAGACCTAAATACAAGGCCAGACACTATAAAACCTTTAGAGGAAAACATAGAATACTCTGTGACATAAATCACAGCAAGATCCTTTTTGGCCCACCTCGTGGAGAAGTGGAAATAAAAAAAAAAATAAACAAATAGGACCTAATGAAACTTAAAAGCTTTTACACAGCAAAGGAAATCATAAACAAGACAAAAAGACAACCCTCAGAGAGGGAGAAAATATTTGCAAATGAAGCAACTGACAAAGGATTAATCTCCAAAATATATAAGCAGCTCATGCAGCTCAATATCAAAAAATCAAACAACGCAATCCAAAAATGGACAGAAGACCTAAACTGACATTTGTCCAAAGAAGATACACAGATTGCCAACAAACACTTGATGCTCAACATAACTAATCATTAGAGAAATGCAAATCAAAACTACAATGAGGTATCACCTCACACTAGTCAGAATGGCCATCATCAACAAATCTACAAACAAATGCTGGAGAGGGTGTGGAGAAAAGGGAACCCTCCTACACTGTTGGTGGGAATGTAAACTGGGACAACCACTATGGAGAACAGGATGGAGGTTCCTTAAAAAACTACAAATAGAACTACCATGTGACCCAGCAATCCCACTACTGGGCATATACCCTGAGAAAACCATAATTCAAAAAGAGCCATGTACCACAGTGTTCATTGCAGCTCTATTTACAATAGCCAGGACATGGAATCAATCTAAGTATCCAGCGACAGATGAATGGATAAAGAAGATGTGGTACATATATACAATGGAATATTACTCAGCCATGAAAAGAAACGAAATTGAGTTGTTTGTAGTGAGGTGGATGGACCTAGAGACTGTCATACAGAGTGAAGTAAGTCAGAAAGAGGAAAAAAAAATACCGTATGCTAACACATTTATATGGAATCTAAAACAAACAAACAAACAAAAATGGTTCTGAAGAACTTAGGGGCAAGATAGGTTTAAAGACGCAGACATAGGGAATGGATTTTAGGACACGGGGAGTGGGAAGGGTAAGCTGGGGTGAAGTGAGAGAGTGGCATGGACACATTTACACTACCAAATGTAAAATAGATAGCTAGTGGGAAGCAGCTGCATAGCACAGGGAGATCAGCTCGATGCTTTGTGACCACCTAGACGGGTGGAATAGGGAGGGTGGCAGGGAGACTCAAGAGGGAGGAGAGATGGGGATATTTGTATATGTATAGCTGATTCACTTTGTTATAAAGCAGAAACTAACACACTGTTGTAAAGCAGTTATACTCCAATAAAGATGTTTAAAAATAAATAAAACAAATAAACTAACAAATTTTTTAAAAGTAAAAAAAATAAATAAACATCTAATCCCATTATTTGTGATGGTAGAACACAAGTCACTCTCAAGTCTAGTTTGTAGTTTGGGATTGAATCCCTAAATCAGACAACAAGAACAAAATTCCCTTGCTGTTTTGAAAAGGGCTTAAATTAGGTCCAATTTATGCAAACTCCTGTATACTTCTTTCTTAATCAGTAGTGTAGCTGTAGAGAGCAACTTTGTATCCTCTACTGATTTTACGGCACGAGGCAACCTTCCCACCTCAATGCTGGCCTAATTCATTTTAGGTTATAAAAGCATAGGGGATCATTGCTGTATATGTATAATGGTGAATAACTGGCAAACCTAAGATCATTCTTAGTCATGAAAAGAATGATCTTAGGTCTGCCAGTTATTCACCATTGCTTCTGTGGCTTATAGAAGTGGTATGACTCATTCCAAAGTGAAGGTCATTATACCATACATCCTAAATCATTCTGACACAAAATAATTTTTCCAAATTTAATTCTCTAAATATGTTTTGATCTTCCATGTAGTCAGCATTTGTGACTATAGACGATTCAGATAAAGTACATGATGAGACCCCTGCCCTCAAGGGGCACAAAACAGAATATGACTAGTAATTAATATTTTAATCAAATGAATTAAGCAATCAATGTTCTAGTCATCAGAGAATATTTAGAAATTAATGTTGATTCCAATAACCTCAGAAAACCCTCTTGGGAGAAAGTTGATTAGAGTTGGATCTTGAAGAATGGTTGCGATTTAGATATGTGAAGAGAACTAAGGTAATTTGAAGGAAGAGTCTGAGTGCAGTGAGAGACCATTCATTTTCTTGAAGGTGAATTCTGAGTTCTGTGATTAAACATTCTGGCTAATCCAGAGACTTTATGTTGGGTAGGAATGATGGTTGACTAAATTGGAAGGAAAAACTTGGATGCAGGTAGAGTTGAAAATATAACTTTACATTCAATAAAAATGAATATAGGATTTTGAAATATGAAATTGATGAAAGCAGTACTTAGGATGTTATCCTAATGGCATAGTTTTGAGTAGAAGGATACTAAAAGGATGAACTGGGGAAGTCATTGTCATAATTCAGGTGTAATGTGGTAAGAATATAAACTGGAGTAAGAAATTGAAGGTTGCATTAAAATAATTATTAGATAGATAAAGAAAGATATATAAATTGATGAAAGAATACAACACTAATGTACAAAGAGTTTGAGTGGTCTAGTTAGATTAGAGTAAAAGTGAGAATCCAGATATGGCTCCCAGCACTGGATATTTTCCATTAAATAAAAAACTCCTATGATGACATCATAGTGGCAGGAGAAACTCAATTCAAATTCTTTATAGTTTGTTTTCATTAGTAGTGTTACTCTCTCCTTCATTCAACCTGTTTGTTATTTTCCCTCTGAAAATATTAAGAAAAATTTATTAAATGTGCCACTGAGCCATGGAATTTTTTAGCAATCTCAAACCCTAAAATATCTTCTTCATAGGGTGGTTGTGAGTACCATTGATATATAAAGCATCTAGTACACTACCTGGCACATAACAGCCTTCCATAATACCTCCATAATTGTAGTGAATAATATTATTGTGGAGTATTGAGATTCAAATATTTCTATCTGTAAA